>NC_057806.1:579385550-579390205 GCF_018294505.1 Triticum aestivum | reverse complement strand
CACCGCCGTCCGCCGTCTGCCCCGCCGCCCGAGGCCGAAGCCGCCGCGGCCGCCGTTCGCCTCGACGCCGGAGTCGCTGCTGCCATCCGCCGCCGTCGACCCGAACCGGTATAAACCGCCTGGTCCGGTTTTTTTTAGGGTTTAGGTTTACTTCGGTTTTCTAAAAAAATGGTTTATTATTTAGTTTAGTTTATTTTGCGAACGTTCACCAGTTAGGCCTCTTTAGTGAACGGTTTTCTTCGAATATGCCTCTGTAGAGAATGTTCATTAGATAGGTTTTTCCTTTTCTGTTTAATCTCGGCCAGGGACCCATATGTAATTAGTTTCTTCACAGTTTAGTCCCTAATCTTGAATCCATCACAACTTTTTGCTCGTTTATCCAAATCCAACGAAACCAACGCCCACGTCTTCGTTATGATCTCCTCTATCCACTAATCCAACTCACACATGTTTTTGAAAAGTTTAAAATTTGAATTAGGTCAGATTTGAATTCAAACTTCGTTTGATCATAACTTGAGTTTCGTAGCTCCGTTTGAGTTGATTCTTTTTGCAAATCGAAGCTCTTGACCTAAACTTTCTGTAAGGCCAAATTCACATAATTTTGGTGCTGTTAGAAATTGTTTTATATGGCAAGAGTTATTTTCTTGGTTTTGATGTTTTCCGAATCGTCTTCTTCGTTCTTTCTGATCTTTTGAGTGATTGCTTATGTGTGGTTACCATTGCTTGCTTACGATAGATTGAACGGAGTGTGACGAGTAGAGCTATCAAGATTTTTGAGTGCGAATCATCTTCATCAACATTGCAGGCAAGTTCACACTTTGATCATATCCCTTTCATACCCAGTTTTTATTGCATTAGATCAAACCTCAAACATTGCATGATTAGGATCTAATTAAATTGTGGGATGGGAAGTAGTTAAGGTAGTACCTATTACCTATTTATTATCAAACCTTGGGAGTTACTTCTACGTTTGCTTACTATTGCTATGCTATGCTAGTAGACGTGGATTGGGTTTTGAGAGTATTCATGACAGATGTGAGATTGTTAATTAATGGTTTACTTAAGGTGGCAACTTAAACACACATCTGGTGGATTGAGGCACCTGGGTATTCCAGGATTGCCTGTCTAGGCACCTGGGTAGACCAGGATTGCCTGTTTTTTTATGGACCGCCACCCAGGCTCAAAGGGATCATGAGATTATTCATACTAGAAACTTTCGTGTGCAGCCACAAGCTATTATGGGCTCTATCATAGTTGATTAAGTCGTGCAAACTCTTACAGGGTAGACTAGCAGATGTAGGGGAAAGTAGGTGTAACGGTCTATCCATCGTAAGGTGCTAGCGCTTCTGAAAGACTATGTCTTGGTCATCCGTCTTCTCAAACACCATGTAGTGCGAGAAACCAAACGGAGGCGATCGAGTCTTGTGGGGAAAAGTGCGCAAACCTCTGTAGAGTGTATAAACTAATCATGATTAGACATGTCCCTGGTTATGGACGTCTTGAGTATCTAGTATCTGGATTATCATGTGAATCTCATCACGTTACTTTAAATAAATATTGTTGGGTTTTGATGATGATGCTTAATTGGGATTGAGAATGCTGTCAACCATTCTCAATGTTTAACAACCACCATGATAGTTAAATAAAATGTATTCCTTTGCAGTAGGAAAAAATTGGCTTTTCGCAAAAACTTTATAACCATAGAGCTTTTCCACCAGCCATATATGCATGTAGTGATAGCCATTATTCATCATTGCTCTATAGTGTGAATTTGCCAGTACATTCAATGTACTGACCCTTTATGGCTGTAACGTCTCATGTTGCAGGATTATATTACGACTAGTAAGTGATACGTTAGGGTTACAATTTCTACACTCAACTTTGCCGTTGGTGTTGATGGGGATCCACAACCTTGTTACTTCCGCTATTTTGATCGAGGTAATAGTATTTACGTTACTTTATACATGTGATTTACCTCTGTTATGAATCCTCGAGTATTGTGTGTGTTAGCATACCGATCCAGGGATGACACTTAAGCATAGAGACTTGATCCATTCGGGTCAGGTCGCTACAAGATGGTATTAGAGCACATGTTGACTGTAGGACGTGACCCTAGAAAATGGCAAGCCCATAGCAAAGATTTTTCTCTACAACTTTCCCTTTCAAAAAGATCTTTTACCTCTCTTCTCTTCTGAGCTTATTCAAAAATTCCCTTTAATGAGACCATACCCCTTTCCCCTTTTGACCACACAAAGATTTGACTGATGAGACCACTCCAAGAAGTACGAGATATCGGACAACCGAGACCATTCAGAATGAAGAGGATTTTACCATACATTATAATAATGGAAACTACAACGGTTGAAGACTCCAAAGACTAGGAGAATTTGAAGACTCTGAAGAATTTTCCAGATTTGTATGACCTAGGAAGGCACCCCTTATGGAACTTGGCAGACTAAGGAAGCCGTCAATACCTGAGATCAAGGTGTATCGGAGAAAGACCGAGCATGGAGAGTTAAAAACCTCAAAGTTTTGTCAAGAAAACCCTAAGGCAGGAGATATCAACTATGGAAGATAGCTCATGGCAATGACAAGGGCAGAAACACGGTTATCCGTGATGTCATCACCATTGATACTATGGTCACCGAGCTGAGCTAAGCATGCATTTCTTCAGAAGGATTGGATGGTAAAAGGCTGACGTAGCAGCTATTAGCAAAAGATGAAGTTTTAACCTTAGCTGGTGTATCGCCAGGATCTGTAGTGTTACATCAAGAAGTTAAGATGGACCTGCAGGAAGCAGTATTTGATAAGGAAGCGTTTCGTGAAGAACTCAGGACCCAGAAGCTGAAAGTAGCCAAGCTAGAGGAGCAAAACCCTGAGACATCAAAGTTTTCTTCAGGAACTAAAGGACAGTAGGAGCATGGTTCATGTCAAGGAGGTTGAAACCCAAAAGTATGGAATGCAACTCCAGAACCTTAAAGGACATCACGAGAGACTTCACGTCAACAGAGTTGATCTGACAAAAGAACTTGAGAAAGACAAGCATGATCGAAAGAAGCCATTGGAGGCATGAACAAGGCTTGAAGAGTTTGGAGACGTTAAAGATTTATTGACATTTAGAAGACCAAACCCCTGTTATATACCTACGTTAGATGCGATGTTTGTGAGCTGTCATTTGTTTGATGTTTTCCCCGACGGCCACAAATAAAATCTGTCTTTTCAAAACTTTTGTTTGTATTGTGTGTATCCCTCTCTATCTCTCTTATCTCACCCCAAACCCATGGACCCAATAGAGGATGAATGATGATGAGATTATATTTTCTGGACCGATGAGTCAATTGGAGACGGACCAATGGATTCAGAACATGGAGGATCACATGAAGAATAACCCTATAGTTGGAAAGGATATGATCCAGCATGCTGTTCGGTGCTTTGAAAGAGGTGCTGCTACTTGGTGGAGGATGTACCAAACCATCAATGGATGGCAAGGAGTAACCACTTGGAAAGATTTTAAGTTGACTTTGCTAAAGTCTCGGTTCGTGTCCCAGAAATTGAAGCCTTTTGGAAAGTATAGGAAGAAACCTTGTGCATGCAAGATTTGTGGAGAAATAGGACACACCCATAAAGAACACAAGGATGAATGCCCAAATTGTGAAGGAAGTCACCCAGTTGAAGAATGCCCAACTAGGCAGATTACTTGTTTCTTGTGTGAAGGGACTACCCACTATCCTGCTCAGTGTCACATTTACCCCATGGTACGAAGAACCGCACAGCAGAAGAAAGAAGTAAAGAAAGGAGCCCTTATGGAAATTTTAGAAGAAACCGTGATGAAGGAAGAGATGGAGGACACACCTAAAGAAGACCCGAGTAAACCCTGCACTAAGACTTGCTATTCGTGTGGAGAAGAAGGACACATCTCCCAAAATTGTTTGAATGGGGATCTAGCATAATTCCCGAAAGAAGAAGTAGAGTACGACTGTAACGCCCCGAGACCGATGTGCCAGGTGTCGTTCAGTTATTCGCCGTTGTTGCCTTGTCATTGCTTGCATGTCATGCTTTGCATATCATGTCATCATGCGCATTGCATTTGCATACGTGTTCGTCTCAGGCATCCGAGCATTTTCCCCATTGTCCGTTTTGCAATCCGGCGCTTTGTTCTCCTCCGGTGGTCATTTCTACCTTTCTTTCTTGTGTGAGGATTAAACATTTCCGGATTGGACCGAGACTTGCCAAGCGGCCTTGGTTTACTACCGGTAGACCGCCTGTCAAGTTTCGGGTCATTTGGACTTCGTTTGATACTCCAACGGTTAACCGAGGGACCGAAAAGGCCTCGTGTGTGTTGCAGCCCAACACCCCCCAAATTTGGCCCAAAACCCACCAAACTCTGCTCCATGTCCTAGAGCGTTCGATCACGATCGTGTGGGCGAAAACCGCACCTCATTTGGACTCTCCTAGCTCCACTTATGCCTATTTATACCCACCTCCATTTCGGATCTCGTCTTCCTCCTCCAAACCCTAAAAAAAAAGAAACAGATCCATCTTCCCCCGCGCCGGGCCGGACGTGTCCGCCCGCGCCGGATGTTGTCCGCCCCGCCGCCGCACCCACTCACGCGCCGCCATGTGGGCCGCGCCCACATCGCCGCCGCTGGGCCCGC
>NC_057806.1:579367975-579384993 GCF_018294505.1 Triticum aestivum | reverse complement strand
TCTCATCGCCGGCCACCGCCTCCTCCACGCCCGGCCCCCTCTCCGGCGACCTCCCGGAGCCCGGCGTCCCTTTCCTCTCCGGCGAACAGTGAACTCCGGCGCCACCTCGGGATCCGTGCCGCCAGATCCAGATCCAGTTTTGGATTCGGTTGACCTCTCTCCCCCGAAACCCTAATTTTCGTGCTATCTTTGACTGCTTGTATCTCCGCAAACGTAGCTCCGTTTTGGGCATATGATATATCATAATCTTTGCCTCGACATGTACATCATTTAATTCCATTGCACCATTTGCATTTGAGGTCATCTTGATGCCCAAAATGCTGTTAGAAGGAGGCTTCGTGAGTTAAATTGCAGATCCGTTAGTTCATCATGCACTTTTGTCATTTTTGCCATGTTTAATTCGTGCATGATATGCCTGTGCTCCTTTGGGACGAATTGTTAAGCATTTTGTCTTCTTTCCAGAGGTGTCACCCATGCATTTTTAGGATGTGTGTGTTGTCTTGTGCAAGCTTGCGAAGAGAGGTACCTGAGATTGCTGATTTCAGAGACTTAGTGATTTTCATTAAGTCTGGAATATTTTAGTTCATGATGCTATATGTCCAGCTTGTTTCCTAGTGATCCGTGCCTCTTTTGAGGATGATCAGTAAGGGAGTTTTGATATTTATGTTATGCTCTATCCATCCATGTCTTTGTTGGCATATGTGGAGTGCTCTAGGTTGACTCAATCGAGCTCAACTTTTGCTTCGTTGTTAATCTGGGCAGATCGTCAACTTGTTTGCGATTTTGCCGATGCTACCGTTAGTGTTCCATGCATGCTATGCCTTCGTTCTTGCCATGTGTAGCTAGCACATTGTGCCTTCTTGCTGGTTATATGCTTTCCTTGCCATGACTTGCACCGTAGTGAGTGCATCGAGCTCGTTTACATGCCTTTGTGAGTTTAATTTCAGCATGTCTCAGTTTTCACCAAGTCTGAAAACTGATTGTGTTCGAGCTATGTTCGTGAGCTCGGTAGAGTATTTTGTGAACCCTTTTGGCCCCAGGTCACTTTGGGTGTTTTGTTAAGCTTGTTGAGTATCTCCATGCCATGTTCTTACTTGTCATGTTCAGGTTTTCTATCATGTTGTTTTGCTGCTCCGAAGAGAGCATCGTGATCTGAAATTTCAGACTAGTGTTAATTTCACTAAGTCTGGAATCTGTTTTGCATTTGCGTTTTAGCCATGCTTGTTTGAACCTCTTAATGGATGAATTGGCCGTGGCTCAGTGCTAGTGTTTTGTCAACCATCTTGTGTACTTCACTGCCATGTATTTTGTTTTCATGTTTGGTGGCTGTAGCATGTTCATTTCGTTGCATTTAGATGCCTACTTGCTGTAAATCGCATACCGGTGTCATATCTTAAAACGCTTGCCATTTCCAAACCGTAGCTCCGATTCCAATGATCTTTATATCGTTTTCAAGCGATTTCATCCCCTCTATCCAGTGGCACACTTGGTTTTCCAAGTTGATGCCAGGTTCATGCATTTCCTGTCATATCTTGCATTTTGCATCCCGCATCGCATCCCGCATAGCATATCGTCATTTCATCATATTGCTTGGTCTTGCCCGTGGTTGATTGTATCCTTGTTGCTTGTTTGTCTTGTTGGGTAGAGCCGGGAGACGAGTTCTCTACCGAGGAGCCCGTTGAGTTTGCTTGTGAGGATCCAGCCAACTCTGACAACTGTGCAGGCAAGATGATCATACCCTCGAAATCACTACTATCTTTGCTATGCTAGTTTGCTCGCTCTTGCTATGCCAATGCTACGATGCCTACCATTTGCTTGTCAGCCTCCCAAATTGCCATGTCAAACCTCTAACCCACCATGTCCTAGCAAACCGTTGATTGGCTATGTTACCGCTTTGCTCAGCCCCTCTTATAGCGTTGTTAGTTGCAGGTGAAGATTGAAGTTTGTTCCTTGTTGGAACATGGAGATGTTGTTCCTTGTTGGAACATGTTTACTTGTTGGGATATCACAATATATCTTATTTAATTAATGCATCTATATACTTGGTAAAGGGTGGAAGGCTCGGCCTTATGCCTGGTGTTTTGTTCCACTCTTGCCGCCCTAGTTTCCGTCATATCGGTGTTATGTTCCCGGATTTTGCGTTCCTTACACGGTTGGGCTATAATGGGAACCCCTTGACAGTTCGCCTTAAGTAAAGCTCTTCCAGCAATGCCCAACATTGGTTTTACCATTTGCCACCTAGCCTTTTCTTTCCCTTGGGTTCTGCAGACTCAAGGGTCATCATTTTTTTAACCCCCCCCGGGCCAGTGCTCCTCTGAGCGTTGGTCCGAACTAGAGCCCTGTGCAGCGCCCCCTCGGGGAAACTCGAGGTTTGGTTTTAGTTGTACGGATTGCTCATCTGAGTGTGCCCTGAGAAAGAGATATGTGCAGCTCCTATCGGGATTTGTCGGCACATTCGGGCGGTGTTGCTGGTTTAGTTTTACCCTGTCGAAATGTCTTGTTGTACCGGGATACCGAGTCTGATCGGAACGTCTCGGGTGGAGGTCTATTCCTTCGTTGACCGTGAGAGCTTGTCATGGGCTAAGTTGGGACACCCCTGCAGGGTATTATCTTTCGAAAGCCGTGCCCGCGGTTATGGGCAGATGGGAATTTGTTAACGTCCGGTTGTAGAAAACCCGAAGTTGACCTTAATTAAAATACATCAACCGCGTGTGTAACCGTGATGGTCTCTTCTCGGCGGAGTCCGGGAAGTGAACACGGTGTTGGAGTTATGCTTGACGTAGGTTGCTATAGGATCACTTCTTGATCATACTTTTATCGACCGTGCTTTGCCCTCTCTTCTCGCTCTCTTTTGCGATTGTAGCCACCATATATGCTAGTCGCTTGCTGCAGCTCCACCTCATTACTCCATCCTTCCTATAAGCTTAAATAGTCTTGATCTTGCGGATGCGAGATTGCTGAGTCCCCGTGGCTCACAGATACTTCCAAAACCAGTTTGCAGGTGCCCATGTTACCGAACAGGTGACGCAACCAAGCTCAAGGAGGAGCTCGATGAAGATCTTGCCCTTTGTGTTGTTTCGTTCTAGTTGATCAGTAGTTGAGCCCAGTTGGGGTCGATCGGGGACCTTTGTCGCATTTGGGGTTCTTCTTTTATTTTGGTTCCGTAGTCGGACCTTGATTGTATCTGGATGATGTAATGCTTTATTCATGTAATTGTGTGAAGTGGCGATTGTAAGCCAACTATGTATCTCTTTCCCTTATGTATTACATGGGTTGTGTGAAGATTACCTCACTTGCGACATTGCTTTCAATGCGGTTATGCCTCTAAGTCGTGCTTCGACACGTGGGAGATATAGCCGCATTGAGGGCGTTACAACGACCCACAAGAAATAGAATCCATGATTGGAACGGAAAGGTCCAGGAAGAGAAGTAGATTGGATACCAGGAAGGACCTGAGTCATATCACCTGTTACAGGTGCAACGAGTCAGGGCATTACCTCAACAGTTGCCCAAAAAGGAAACCTCGATACTTGTCAGAAGTAATATGTTTAAGTGGTAATGGAGCAGGGCACTTTGCCAGAGAATGCCCCAAGGAGAAGGAAACTTTTGCTAGATAGTTGAGTTTGCAACAAAAGACATGGAGTAGTAGAAGTGAGAACATTTTTTTATATTGAGGTGTTGAGTTGAGACATGTAATGGAGGAGCAAGAGATAGTAATCATTTGAGAATGAATAAAGTAGCATCATTGGTACTGATATGGATTTTATGAGTTGTTACCCTATGAAGAAGAATTTTGACCATTTTTGAGGATATGAGAAATATGGTCTATGGAAGATTTGTGCATTTTAAGGGTGGTAGTACCCCGTAAGAACCCTTGACCCCTGGAAAAGATAAGGATACTCCACTAAGTGGATTTTGGACAAAATGAATACGAGTTTTGTCTCGATATGTGTGATGCCCCAAGAGTATGTGGGATGAAGTTGGAGACCGTCAGTTTTTTGGACCAAATGTGATCAAGGAGTCAGAAGAGAATGTTAAGTTGATTCGAGATAGACTGAAGGTAGCTCAGTCCAGGCAGAAGAGTTATGCAGACTAAAAAACGCAAGGAGGTAGTCTATGAAATTGGAGATAGAGCATGTCTTCGTGTGACCCCTCTGCGAGGAGTTAAACGATTTGTAGTTAAGGGAAAGTTAGCCCCGAGATTTGTAGGACCATACCGAGTTTTGGAGCGTATGGGAGAAGTGGCCAACAAGTTGGAGTCACCCGAAGGACTGTCAGGAGCTCAAGATGTGTTTCACGTTTCCCAGTTGAAGAAGTGCCATGCAGAGATGGCCAATATTCCCTTGTAAGGACGCTTGACCCTGGAAAGGATAATGGTGTTCCACGAAGTGGAATATGGACTTCATAAGTATAATTTTTTATCTCGGTATGAGGGATATCCCACGAGGATGAAGAGATAAATTACTATTGGATATAAAGGAGGTATGATGTCGGAAATATGGATCAATGGAAACTCCATGATGAGTCTGAGTAATCATGTCCTAGTTTGGTGCCAATAGAAGGAAGGAAGACAGTACAATTGGATGGATTTAAGAATACTAGGAAGTTGGAAGTTGGAATAATGATCAGTTGGCCGATGAGAAGTTCAAGGACTACAAGTGATGAGATGGGCCATAACCCACATGCCCCAAGACCTGCCAAGAAGCAAGCACATTCTTGCTGAAGGAAAAAACCCTGGAGGAAGATACGACGTTTATCGGCAAACAATTTTATAGGAGTAACGCAAAACCTGAGAGTTGTGAAGGAACGATAGATGTTTGTTTGGCTTGCAGAATCAATGGATTATTCCGAACGCAGTTCGTGGACAAGAGAAATTCTGCAATGCTTGTGAGGATGACCGAGTGTTAGAATGCGAGATTCGCTAAATCGTATACAAGGTAATGATTTGGGTGCGGGATGGGTTGATCACCATACCGACTTACTCTTATTATTCGCCTTGCTATGTGGGATGGTAAATCTGAGTGACTTACATATAGTAAAGAGACGACGATCAAAACCCTGTTTAATCTTAGAATGGTATAGGTATTTTTCCCTTGTACACGGCAGTTGTTGCCAACTGTAGGTTATACGGTGAGGTTCAACCCAGACCCATTTCCTACAGGAGAAACCATAAATTGTTGACCACCATGAGATATCGATAGTTGTTTAGTTTTGGCGCCAGACCCGTCAGCTAAGAACACCCAATCTCGGAATAACCTTACCAAGAGGAAAGGACAGAAGAATTGAGGAAAAGGTTATGCCACTACCGGAAGAGCTCAGAGAAGGAATTTTCTCGAGGATCTGAGAAGACCGACACTGTCAAGAATAAGGATGGAGTATATGAGTTTTGATGGAACAGTAACCATGCTTCTAAGGGTGGTAGCACCCCAGACCCCTGTGATGATCTATGGGTTTTGAGAAGACCCCAACCCTAACCTTTTCTTGCTAGCCTCTCCGAATCTCAGACCCCTGCGAGGGCGTGCACGAGGTCCTCGAGACCCCTGCGAGGACGTGCACGAGGTGCAAGCAATCGAGTACTTCACCGCCGGGTGCAGAGAAGGCACCCTCCTCAAACACAAGCTCCTCTGCGACGAGCCAGAAACCCTCGATGAGCTGCTAATCATAGCAGACAAGTACGCCACGGCCGACTCCTCCATGAAGGCGGAGATTCAAGTTAGCGCGACTGGCAAAGTGGCCCCTCAAGCTCCAAGAACCCCGAGGGGAGATGCCAGTCGGTGGCAACAGCAGAGCGACCACAAGCGCAAGGCCCCGCAGCCGACTTCCAGTAGCTGGCAGGTGGCGACAGTTGAAGACCAGCAGCCGGATGAGCAGCCTCCACCCAAGCGACAGAAAGGTGGCAAGCCCAACTGGTTGCCGGCCTTCTCATACGAGCAAACTCTGGATGGACCTTGCAAGTTCCATAGCGGCGCGAAGCCGTCAAACCACACCACCCGAAAGTGCCACTGGCTCACTATGATCGCCAAGGGAGACGGCCTCCTACCTCCACCGCCTGCTAGGCAGCCGCCTCCGCCTCCGCCCCAGCAGCCGGCTGTCAGACCAGTCGGCGCAGTACAAGATGAATACCCCGAAGAGCATGGAGCCTACGTGGTGTTCACCAGTGTGGCTTACGATCGACGCAGCAGGCGGCTGCAGCGACAAGAGGTGAACGCAGTAGCATCAGAGACGCCAGAGTTCATGCACTGGTCCGAGAAGCCTATCAGCTGGAGCAGGGCTGATCACCCAGAGGTGATGCCGAGTCCGGGCTCCTATGCCTTGGTCTTGGATGCCACCTTTGCCACGGATAGATGAACTACGCGTTTCGCGCGAGTTCTGATAGATGGAGGCAGCAGCATCAACATCCTGTACAAAGACACCATGGAGAAATTATGAATCAAGCAAAGACAGCTTCAGAACAGCCGGACTATGTTCCACGGCATCGTTCCTGGGCTTTCCTGTTCGCCAATCGGCAAGATCCTGATGGACGTCCTCTTTGGAGACAAGGAGCACTTCCGCTGAGAGTTAGTTTGGTTTGAGGTGGTGGACCTCAAGAGCCCATGCCATGCACTACTTGGCCGACCCGCCCTGGCCAAATTCATGGCGGTCCCCCACTACGCCTACCTCAAAATGAAGATGCCCAGCTCCAGGGGAATTCTGACTGTAGCCGGCGACTACCGGAAGTCGTCTGCCTGTGCAACTGAGAGCAGTCGGCTAGCCGAGTCCCTGGTGATCGCAGCCGAGAAGCGGCTCCTAGAACGGGTTGTGGCGATGGCCGGCAAGCAGCCAGAGGTGTCGCCCAACCCAAAGGAGTCGTAGGCTGAGGGTTCGTTCAAGCCGGCCAAGGAGACAAAGAAGATACCCTTGGATCCGGAGCACCCAGAGAGGTACGCTGTCATAGGCGCAAACCTCGACAGCAAATAGGAAGGCGAGCTCGTCGACTTCCTCCGTGAGAATCGGGACATCTTCGCATGGTCCCCCAAGGACATGCCAGGTGTGCGGACGGAATTCGCCAAGCACAAATTACATGTCCGATCTGATGCAAAGCCGGTCAGGCAGCCCCTGCACCGCCTATCAAAAGAGAAGAGAAGAGTTGTCGGAGAAGAAATAGCTAGGCTCCTAGCGGTCGGCTTCATTATGGAAGTATTCTTTCCAGAGTGGCTAGCCAACCCAGTCCTGGTACTGAAGAAGAACAAGCAGTGGCGAATGTGTATTGACTACACGAGGCTCAACAAAGCCTGCCCCAAGGACCCATTTGCTCTACCAAGAATTGATCAGGTGATAGACTCCACAGCCGGATGCGAGCTGTTGAGCTTTTTGGATGCCTATTCAGGATATCACCAGATCAAGCTGAACCCGGCTGACAGACTGAAGACCGCCTTCATCACGCCGTTTGGAGCCTTCTGCTACCTCACCATGACGTTCGGCTTGAGGAATGTTGGCGCCACCTTTCAGCGTTGCATGCAGAAGTGCCTCCTCAAGCATCTCGGCAGAAATGCCCACATCTACGTGGATGATGTGGTGGTGAAGACGGAAAAGCGTGGAACACTGCTGGAAGACCTTAAGGAGACCTTTGAGAACCTGCGCCGATTCCAGATCAAGCTCAACCCCGAGAAGTGCGTCTTCGGAGTACCAGCCGGCCAGCTCCTTGGCTTCCTGGTCTCTGAACGCGGCATAGAATGCAACCCTATAAAGATCAAGGCCATCGAGAGGATGGAGGTACCCAGCCAACTGCTGGACGTGCAAAAGTTCATCGACTGCTTGGCGTCCATCAGCCGATTCATCAGTCGGCTGGGCGAGAAAGCTCTCCCCTTATACCAACTCATGAAGAAGACCACTTTTTTCGAGTGGAACCACAAGGCGGACGAAGCTTTTCTCCAGTTGAAGAAGATGCTGACCACTCCACCCGTTCTGGCGGCTCCGACTCCTAAGGAACCTATGCTCCTGTACATCGCTGCCACCAGCCGGGTAGTCAGCACGGTCATTGTAGTGGAACGCAAGGAGGAAGGCAAGGCACTACCTGTCCAGAGACTGGTATATTACCTAAGTAAAGTACTATCAGCCTCCAAGCAGAACTACCCCCACTACCAGAAGATGTGTTATGGCGTACACTTTACCGCCAAGAAATTGAAGCCTTACTTTCAAGAGCATCCAATCACTGTGGCCTGCACGGCTCCACTTGCCGAGATCATCGGAAGCCGAGATGCTTCTGGCCGAGTGGCCAAGTGGGTCATAGAGCTGGCTCCCTACCCCATATACTACCAGCCCCACACCGCCATCAAGTCACAAGCGCTGGCCGACTTCCTCGTCGACTGGGCCAAGACCTAGTACCTACCCCCAGCGCCCGACTCCACCCATTGGCGGATGCATTTCGACGGCTCCAAGATGCGCACCAGCTTAGGATCCGGCATTGTCCTCACTTCTCCTAAAGGCGACAAGCTCAAATACGCACAGCAAATCCATTTTGCCACCTCCAACAACGTCGCCGAGTACGAGGCGCTCATTCACGGGCTCCAGCTTGCCAAAGAACTTGGCATTCGCCGGATCCTGTGTTATGGCGACTCGGACTTAGTGGTCCAATAGTCATCTGGCGACTCGGACGCCAAAGATGCAAACATGGCGAGCTACCGTTTCCTCGTGCATCAACTTAGTGGATATTTCGAGGGGTGCAAGTTCCTCCATGTGGCAAGAAACGACAACGACCAAGCAAACGCCTTGGCACGAATCGGCTCTACCCGCCAAGCAATACCATCCGGCGTCGCCCTTCAGTGCCTCCTCAAGCCGTTTGTCAAGCCTTCACCAGAATCAGACTCCATCTTTGTGCCGGCTCCTCCCGAAGAAGTCGGATCCGACTCCACAGCCTCGGCAGACGGTACGGGGATTTTGGCAAATGGCTCCAAAGTCACCACAGTCAAGGCCGGCCCGGGGACTGCGGCGGCGGGCTCGAGGACTCCAGAACTCGGCCCAAGAGCCGCGCCAATAGGCCTGGGGACTTCATTAACCCAGCAAGCAGTCGTTGACTCCAACCCGCCGCCTCCCAGCCCAGCCGCCCTTGTCCAAGTCGCAGTTCTGGCAGTCGAAGAAATAGCAGCACCGTCATGGGCCCAGCCCATCCTCAAATTCCTGCTGAGCAAGGAGCTGCCGACTGATGAGACCTCAGCTCGGCAAGTACAACGCCGAGCGGCAGCCTACACCATAGTCAACAGAGAGCTGGTCAGGCGTAGCGTCACTGGTGTCTACAGTGCTGCGTAGAGCCAGAGCAAGGCCAAGCAATTCTCAAAGGCATCCATCAAGGCGAGTGCGGCCACCATGCGGCTTCAAGAGCACTCGTCGCAAAAGCCTTTCGACATGGTTTCTTCTGGCCGACTGCCTTAGAAGAGGCCAAGGAATTGGTCCAAAAATGCAAAGGGTGCCAGAAGTTCAGCTCCAAGCCGCACCAGCCGGCTTCTGCACTCAAGACCATCCCCATTGCCTGGCCTTTCGTAGTTTGGGGTCTAGACATGGTGGGACCATTCAAGACGGCACGAGGTGGCTTAACTCACTTACTTGTCGCAGTGGACAAGTTCACCAAGTGGATAGAAGCGAAGCCAATCAAGAAACTAAAAGGTCCGACTGCCGTGACTTTCATCTCCGATATCACAATTTGGTACGGCATACCACACAGCATCATCACCGACAATGGCACAAATTTTCCCAAAGGTGCCTTGGCCCATTTTTGCGCAACACAGGGCATCCGACTGGACCTAGCGTCCGTCGCCCATCCACAGTCAAACGGCCAGGTGGAGCAAGCAAACGGCCTCATCCTGTCCGGCATCAAGCCCCAACTGGTCGAGCCTCTGGAGCACTCGGCTGGCTGCTGGCTCGACGAGTTGCCAGCCGGCCTGTGGAGTCTGCGCACGACTCCAAACAAGTCAACCGGCTTCATGCCTTTCTTCCTCGTCTACGGTGCTAAAGCCGTCATCCCAACGGACATAGAGTTCGACTCCCCACGAGTCACCATGTACACCGAGGAGGAGGCAGAAGAAGCACGTCAAGACGGCGTCGATCTGCTAGAAGAGGGCCGGCTATTGGCACTCAGCCGGTCCAGCATCTACCAGCAGAGCCTGCACCGATACTACAACAGGAAGGTCAAGCCAAGATCTTTCCAAGAAGGCGACCTTGTGCTCCGGCTGATCCAGCGAACAGCCGGCCAGCACAAGCTGTCAGCACCTTGGGAAGGCCCTTTCATCATCAGCAAAGTGCTGGGCAACGACTCCTACTACCTGATTGACGCTCAGAAGCCCCGAGCTCGCAAGAGGGACGACTCCGGCAAAGAGACAGAGCGGCCATGGAATGCAAATCTCCTCCGAAGATTTTACAGTTGATGCAGTATGCACCACGCTACCTTTTGTATTAAAAGTACCAAGACTTCAGGGGCCCCGAGATGAGCTCGGGGACTGCCCTCTTTTGTCTATATGATAAAAGTTATGCCTACGAGCATGTTACTCTTTCTTATGCCGCTTGGCACCGGGCTCGACAGGTCAGCCCGGGGACTTGCTGCTTTGCACTATGAAAAGCTTCCTGCCGCCGGACAAGTAGTGTGTGGCGTCTAAGCCATCCCCTATCAGAAGCCGCAGCTCGCAGAGCGACTGTACGACGAGCAGGAGTAAGGCAGAATGGGCGTTCGCATGAAAAATGGCTAAGGACCCAAAGCATAAAACATAGCTCAAGACGGCTTCCAACCTTCCTTTTTCTTTTCACAAACCGACTATTAACCAGTCGGCTCACTGCCTTCTATCCAACTTGCTAAAAAACTCTAAAATGGATAAGTACTTGCCTTCCCAAAGTATCCAAGCATTTGATCGAACGGCAGTCCGCAGAGCGGCTGTCCGACCGGCAAGGCAGGCAACTAAGGGAAAGCGGCAAAGGAAAAAGGCCAAAAGAGCAATAAGCAAGAAAAGATAGAACTCGAATAAATATTTACATAGCATAGGCCCTTGGCCGAATCTTCGAGCAGAAGTTCAAAATACACCCCGCGGGTGGAATTGTGCGAATTAACAAGTTCTTCAAGATTACTAAAGCAGATAAAATAAAGATAAGGCGGCAGCCTAAGATGCGGCAGACGGATTCGGAGGGTCGGAGGAGGCGGCAGCGTCAGGCGTTGGGGCGGCCGACTTGGCAATCTTGGCTTGATCGCCTCCGGCGGCAGTTGGCTCGGTCGCACGCGGCTCGTTGCTGGAGGCGCGGTTGAGCTGAGGCTGGTCGTCCGCTCCGTCTTCTGGTGCTTCCGTCTTGCCTCCATCCTCCGCCTCGCCTTCCTCCTCGACGCTGGAGCCGATCACCTCCGCCGAGTCCTCGCCGTAGTCTGGGTTCGTCCCAAACCACTCCGGCGGTACCTCCTCGTCGTCTTCAGACCGCTCGGGGATGAAGACGCTGGTGTCGGTGTACTCGGCGATCGCTGCGGCACGCTTGACGAGGGCGTCTTCCACGGCCGCCAGCTCCGGCTGGGCCTCTGATCGGAGTGTGGCCAGCCGGTCTAGATCCAGCCCCGGATACCACGCCTTGACAAACTCCAAGGCCCGATGCGCTCCAGCTCGGGCCGAGGAACCCTTCCAGGCCTCAAGACGACCAGTCGCAACCTCAAGCCAGTCGGCAGTCAGGCTGGGGGTGCGCGGAGCCTGCATGTCCGGCCACAGGGCGGTAATTGCCTGGGCGCCGACACATTGAAGCCGGCGCAGCATCCGGTGAGTCGGCCGAAGGCGAGCCTCGATGCTCAGGATATGCTCATCAAGGGTTCAGGGGCGTCAGCGGCGATCTCTGCACCTTCCGCCCTTCGACCTTCACGGTCAGCCTCGATGGCTTGGATGGCGGCCTGCGAGTGCCCAGGGAAGAAGTCTGCCAAGATGGAAGAAACGAAGAAAAAAGTCAAAAACCAGGAGTCGGCACGATCTATAATTGGCAGCTCGAAGAAAGAAAGTAAAGAAACTCACCATCAACGATGTCTTCAATCTCATGGAAGCCGGTGGCCAGCATCGCCTCTCTGTCAGTCCAGGAGGAGCGCTCGCTCGCGAACTCGGCCAGGAGGGCGGTTTCCGCCTCTTCTGCCTCCTTCTACGTCTTCGCAAGCAGCTCCCTCTGCTCTGCCAATTGAGTGGCCAGCAGATCACGCTCTATGGTGAGCTTGCTGCACTCCTCCCCCTTGGCACGCAACGTGGAGCTGGCCTTGCTCAGCTGCTGTTGAAGAACAACATTGGCTTCTGAAGAGAAGGAAGAAAGAAGGCGTTAAGTCATCAGAAAAGAAGGTCGCCGGGGAGATCCGGCCCGACTCCTCAGCAGTCGGCCTGAATCTCGGGGACTATAACCCGCGGGTGCGCCAGCGCGCCCCTGCGAAGAAGGAAAAGAACTCACTCCGGCTCTCCGACAAGTCGGTGGTCCGCTTGCCCAGCTCTTCAACGTTGCGGTTGAAGGCGGTAACACGGAGGTTATGGTAGTCCTGCGACAAAATATTTCAGACAAAAGTAAGTACCCGGAACTCACCAATAGGAGTTCCGGGCCGCCTGCTCAGCAGCCGACCCAAAACTCGGGGACTACACCCAGTGGGTCCGCTGGCGTGCCCTCACAAAAAGAAAAAAAAGAGAACCAAAGAGAAAGCATACCCGGACGGCTGCTCGCGACGCCAGGTACGCCTTGGTGAAATTCTGGATCGCGTCGCCCTCAGCTCGCAGCTTCGTCTGGACGTCCAGAAGGGCCTAGTTCAGCGGCCCCCTGCCGCCTCCTCGCATCCACCCAATGGGCACGGCGCTCATCACTTCGGCGTCTGGGATCGCCGAGCTGGCAGCGCCGGTCTCCAGGGGGCGTGGCGCCGAAGTCGCCTTCTCAAGACGGCGGCGCGTTGGCGAGCCGACCTGAAGGAGCAGCCTCGCCACGGCCTCGTCTTTAGTCGGTGGCACCGGCGGGACCGCCGGCTGTTCGCCTTGCGCGCCCCCAGACGGCGGCGGAGGTGGTGGCAGAACGATCATGTCCGGCGTGGAGGAGTCGCCGCCTTCCCTCTCCAGGACGGGGTTCTCACCACCGGCTTCCCCAGTCTGCCCCGTGAACTCCGGAGGCGGCGGCGCAGAGTTCAGCAGGGTGACAAACACCGCCGATTGGCGGTGCGCGGCCTCCTCAGCCTGCCACTTCGCCGCGGCGGTGGCTTCGGCCTCGGCCAATTTCTTCTTGGCAGAGGCCTCCGCCTTATCGGCCTCCACCTTCTCCAGGCGGGCGGCCTCTTCCTTGTTGCGCTTTTCCTGCGCATTCCGCTCCATTGCCTCCCGAAGGTTGGCGGCGAGGTCAACCCACCGAGTGGAGGCGGACGTCTCCGCTGACCCCATGACGGAGGCGGCGACGACCCTCTCAAGAGTGAGGGGAGCCCTGAAGCAAGGGAAGCAAGTAAAAGACTCAGACAAAGCCACAAAGAAAGGATAAAGCATTAAGACGAGATACTCACGCGGAGACCAGTGGCGGCTTCTTCACTTCCTTACGGAAGCGGATGGCCTTTGCAGACGCCTCGTCCCGCCGGGTTGCCGCAGCCGAACTCTTGGGCTTCTTCGGCCGACTGCCGAACAAATTCGGCACGACCCTACGCTTCTTCCCGCCGCCTGGAGCACTCGGCACGGTAGAAGAGCCCGCGCCGGGATGACTGGCTCCTGGCCGGTGGCGGGGGGCGACCTCCTCGTCATCATCAGGCTAGTCCTCTAGACTGGCCCCGAGCCGCGGGCCGTCTCCTCCCTCGGCATCGTCCTCCAAAGCCGCCGCCGCCAGATCGGGGTCGTCGACATCGCTCTCCGCCCGATCGGCGAGGAACTCACGGACCGGCCCCGAGGTGCCGGCTGGTGGATGGAGGAGGGGATTCTGGCCAAAGCCGACTGGTCAAGTCGCACAAAACAAACTCGGCAAGAAAGAAGACAATCCAAAGTAAGAAAGAAAAGGCAACTCACTGCGGGTGGGGAGTTGGCGCGGGAGTACGGCTCCTTGCCAAACCGCCAGTCCTCCAGGAGCTTGCTGTCCGAGAGGTAGTTCACCATATAGGCCACCTCCTCGTGAGGCATGTCCTTGGTGCACATCCGACACGGGTCACGGTGCCCGCTCATTTGGCATATCATGCGGGGGTGACCTTGGAGCGGGAGGACTCGGCGCGCCATGAAGGCGGCCAGCAGGTCTGGACCAGTTAAGACCTCCGACTGCGTCAGCACTCAGAGTTGCGTGACGGCGCCGGCTCCCGCAGGCGTCAGCGACTTGGCCCGGTACGACCAGTTGGGCAGTCTCCCAGCCGGTGGGCCGGCTTCGAAAGCCGGCAGGTTGACCCAATCGCCCCTCGCAAAGACGCTCTTGACGTAGAAGTACGAGCGCTGCCACATCTTCACCGACTTTATCAGCTTGATGGCAGGGAAGGGGTTGTCGGCCCCCAATCTCCGCATGGCGATGAAGGCGCCGCATTGAGCCGGCACGCCTGCAGCCTGGGTGCCGAGCTTGGAGAAGAAGAACTCCCCCCAGAGCTCGAGGGTGGGGAGGACTCCGAGGAAGCCTTCGCACAAAGCCATGAAGGCGGACAGCAGCACCACCGTATTGGGCGTGAGGTGGTGCGGCTGGAGGCCGTAGAACTCCAGAAAAGAGCGGAAGAAGCTGCTCGCCGGCAGCCTCAATCCGCGCAGGCAGTGCGAGCGGAAGATGACCCGCTTGCCCTCCTCTAGCGCAGGGGAAATCTCCCCCTCCGGCGCAAGACGCACCCGCATATGATCTTCGTCGGGAAGCCGGCGAGTCTTGCGGAGGAACTCGATGTGGTTGTCGTGCACTTCTGAGTCGTCCCAGGTGCCGAAATGCACCGAGGGAGGCGCGGCGGCATAAGAAGAACTCATCGCGAGCTGATCGCCGCGGCGTTCAGCAAAGCTTGGGCGCGCGGCGGAGCAAGGAAGAAGAAGAAGGAGAAGAGCAAGGAGTAGTGGGAAGGAGGGGCGCGCGTGCTCTGCTGCGCCCCCCTGCTCCCCCTACTTATAGCCTCATGGGTTGCGAAGCCGAGGGGGCGGGCATGGGATTTACTACGCCCACGACCCCACGACCCCCACGTTTCCACGACAAAGTTACTGCGCGCAGTAACTTCACAAGAATCCCAACCGTCCGCACGGCCACAGCGGATCTGCTCGAGGGCCGAGGCGCGGTAGTGGCGGGCCCCTCCTACGGGCCTGTCCCGTCACGCACGTAGGCTGGCAGACTAGCCCGGCCGTGCGTCGCCACGTGACGGGCCCGGAACCGGCGGTGGCCTAGAAGATTAGCCGCCACGCTACTTGGATCCCGCCAAGACATTCGAAATACTGTGCGAGTCAGAGTTGGGCGGGTCCGACTCCTTCTAGTCGGCCCGGCAGAAACCAAGCAAGAACCATGTGTCGAGCACCCGGAGAGAGAAACTGCTGAGGCTTCTCGGCCGATCGTCCATGGCGCCTCACCAACTTCGGGGACTACTGTCGGAGTAATGGGCCACGGGTAGGCTAACCCGAGCCCCAGAACCTTTCAAGACATCGGCACAGGCTGCGCCCCTCAAAACCCCAGGACAAAGAGCTGCCTTCTAAGAAGTCGGCGGCAAGGCAGCCGACTGCCCACTCACGGCCGAGTCCCGGGGATGACTTCAGGATAAGCCGACTCCTGACTGGGGACTTCCAGAGAAGCCGGCTTTGGGGAGTCAGCCCGTGACTCCAACAAACCCCATGCCCTCATCAAGAGGGACGGGACGGGGAGTGGCTACAGTCAAGCCCACTCCCACCCCTTACCAGGGGCAGGCATGGCTACAGCACGCCGTACCCGGGAAGATCTCCGTGCGGCGTGGCACTGTTGTCGTGGCCGGCCCTGACATCAGTACCAAAGGACCGAATCCTGTGCCCATGATGGCTTGTCTGTACGACCCTGGGGCGCCGGGTCCCACCAGCCAGTGGGAACCCAGGAGACGGCAAGTGCACCCCCAGTCGGACCCACCCCCAGTCGGACCCGTTGGGAGTCGGCCCCCGAGAGTCGGCCAGATCCTCCCCCGGGGCCCACGCGCCATTAATCAGATGTGACGGAGAATGGCAATAGTGATCGCCCGCCAGGCAGCGAGGCTGTTGCCACGACTCCACGACCAAGCCCGCGACATCAGAAGCACGGCTACAGTAATCAGCAGCCGGCAAGACCCGCCAGCGGCGGGCGCGGCCTGTCGGCTCCGTGCCTAGCCAGTCGGCGGGGCCCACCAGTCAGCGGGCCCCAGCAGTCGGCGGAGAAGACGAAGGCCGGAGACACTGATGGCTGGGCCTGCGTCAGCCAGATTACCATTGTACCCCTAGGGGGTAGGCCTATATAAACCCCCCAGGGCACCCATGCAAAGGGTTGGAAACCATTAGCTCTAGACCAGATCATATAGAGAAAGAGCTAGCCTTGCTCTCTCCTACCTCCAGGAAACAGCTCTAGGAGCAATCGTGTAAACACTTTTCCATAGTGATCATGCGGAGACCCCGCAGAGCAGCAGTAGGGGTATTATCTCCCCGGAGAGCCCTGAAGCTGGGTAAGATTTGCCGGCGTGCATGTCTACGCCTCATCCCGTTTGCAGGCACCGGCGACATTCTACTCGCCCCCAGCATGATAAGCCATCCTTTGGCATATGTCGCACCCAACCCCCGACATCTGGAAAAAAATTCTTTAATTAAAAAAAACTTCTCGGGCCGACCGAACTGGGTCGGCCTAGCTAGTCGCCAGGCCACGGCCCAGCCGGCCCAGCCCAGCGCCGCGCCCCGCTCGTCCCCGAGCTTGGGACGGACTCCCGCAGCCGCACGCCATCGCCGGCGCCGTACGCCGCCAGGACTCCTCCGCCGCCTCGCTTTGCCCCTTTTCCACGCCACCACCGCCTCCTCCCTCCTATAAAGCCGCACCCGCCGCCAACTCTCTCTCGCGTCGCGCCGCCGCCCTCCCGCATCTGCCCCGCCGCCGCTGCTGCAGATAGCCGCCGC
>NC_057806.1:579330475-579367649 GCF_018294505.1 Triticum aestivum | reverse complement strand
GAAGCCGCCGCCGCCGCCATTCGCCTCAACGCCGGAGTCGCTGCTGCCATCCGCCGCCAACTGGTATAAACCGCCCGGTCCAGTTTTTTTAGGGTTTAGGTTTACTTCGGTTTTCTAAAAAAACGGTTTATTATTTAGTTTAGTTTATTTTGCGAGCGTTCACCAGTTAGGCCTCTTTAGTGAACGGTTTTCTTTGAATATGCCTCTGTAGCGAACGTTCATTAGATAGGTTTTTCCTTTTCTGTTTAATCTCGGCTAGGGACCCGTATGTAATTAGTTTCCTCACAGTTTAGTCCCTAATCTTGAATCCATCACACTTTTTGCTCGTTTATCCAAATCCAACGAAACCAACGCCCACATCTTCGTTATGATCTCCTCTATCCAGTAATCCAACTCAAACATGTTTTTGAAAAGTTTAAAATTTGAATTAGATCAGATTAGAATTCAAACTTCATTTGATCATAACTTGAGTTTCGTGGCTCCGTTTGATTGATTCTTTTTGCAAATCGAAGCTCTTGACCTAAACTTTCTGATAAGGCCAAATTCACATAATTTTGGTGCTGTTAGAAATTGTTTTATGTGGCAAGAGTTATTTGCTTGGTTTTGATGTTTTTCGAATCGTCTTCTTCGTTCTTTCTGATCTTTTGAGTGATTGCTTATGTGTGGTTACTATTGCTTGCTTACGATAGATTGACCGGAGTGTGACGAGTAGAGCTATCAAGATTTTTGAGTGCGAATCATCTTCATCAACATTGCAGGCAAGTTCACACTTTGATCATATCCCTTTCATACCCAGTTTTTATTGCATTAGATCAAACCTCAAACATTGCATGATTAGGATCTAATTAAATTGTGGGATGGGAAGTAGTTGAGGTAGTACCTATTACCTGTTTATTATCAAACCTAGGGAGTTACTTCTATGTTTGCTTACTATTGCTATGCTATGCTAGTAGACGTGGATTGGGTTTTGAGAGTATTCATGATAGATGTGAGATTGTTAATTAATGGTTTACTTAAGGTGGCAACTTAAACACACATCTGGGTGGATTGAGGCACCTAGGTATTCCAGGATTGCCTGTCTAGGCACCTGGGTAGACCAGGATTGCCTGTTTTTTATGGACCGCCACCCAGGCTCAAAGGGATCATCATATTATTCATACTAGAAACTTCCGTGTGCAGCCACAATCTATTATGGGCTCTAGCATAGTTGATTAAGTCGTGTGAACTCTTACAGGGTAGACTAGCAGATGTAGGGGAAAGTAGGTGTAACGGTCTATCCATCGTAAGGTGCTAGCGCTTCTGAAAGACTATGTCTCGGTCATCCGTCTTCTCAAACACCATGTAGTGCGAGAAACCAAACGGAGGCGATCGAGTCTTGTGGGGAAAAGTGCACAAACCTCTACAGAGTGTATAAACTAATCATGATTAGCTGTGTCCCCGGTTATGGACGTCTTGAGTATCTAGTATCTGGATTATCATGTGAATCTCATCACATTACTTTAAGTAAATATTGTTGGGTTTTAATGATGATGCTTAATTGGGATTGAGAATGCTGTCAACCATTCTCAATGTTTAATAACCACCATGATAGTTAAATAAAATTTATTCCTTTGCAGTAGGGAAAAATTGGCTTTTCACAAAAACTTTATAACGATAGAGCTTTTCCACCAGCCATATATGCATGTAGTGATAGCCATTATTCATCATTGCTCTATAGTGTGAATTTGCCAGTACATTCAATGTACTGACCCGTTGTGGCTGCAACGTCTCATGTTGCAGGATTATATTATGATGAGTAAGTGATACGTTAGGGTTACGATTTCTACACTCAACTTTGCCGTTGGTGTTGATGGGGATCCACAACCTTGTTACTTCCGCTATTTGGATCGAGGTAATAGTATTTACGTTACTTTATACATGTGATTTACCTCTGTTATAAATCCTCGAGTACTGTGTGTGTCCGCATACCGATCCAGGGATGACACTTAAGCACAGAGACTTGATCCATTCGGGTCAGGTCGCTACACCGGCGCTTGCAAATAAGATTTTACATGTCCATTTTGACACTATGATGATGTTTCAAACATAAATAAATATGCAAAACAAACACATAGCATAGTTCAATTGCACGATATAGTTCAAAATCACCCAACCAAGTTCATGACACATAAAAGTTCACACAAACAAATGGCACATCAACAATCATGCCACATCATCATCGTCCTCCTCCTTCGATTCTTCCTCCTCATCCAAAGATGATTCTTCCTCCTCCTCTTCATTGTCACACGCTGCATCATCATCGGGAGCTAGGATGGTGTTCGAAAGTGTTGGGGAACGTAGTAATTTCAAAATTTTCCTACGCACACGCAAGATCATGATGATGCATAGCAACGAGAGGGGAGAGTGTTGTCCACGTACCCTCGTAGACCGAAAGCGGAAGCGTTAGCACAACGCGGTTGATGTAGTCGTACGTCTTCATGATCCGACCGATCAAGTACCGAACGCACAGTACCTCTGAGTTCAGCACACGTTCAGCCCGATGACGTCCCTTGAACTCCGATCTAGCCGAGTGTTGAGGGAGAGTTTCGTCAGCACGACGGCGTGGTGACGATGATGATGTTCTACCGACGCAGGGCTTTGCCTAAGCACCACAACAGTATTATCGAGGTGGACTATGGTGGAGGGGGGCACCGCACACAGCTAAAAGATCAAATCAATTGTTGTGTTCTTGGGGTGCCCCCTGCCCCCGTATATAAAGGAGCAAGGGGGGAGGTGCGGCCGGCCAGGAGGATGCGCATCAAGAGGAGTCCTACTCCCATCGGGAGTAGGACTCCCTCCCTTCCTTGTTGGATTAGGAGAAGGGGGAAAGAGGAGGGAGAGAGGAAGGAAAGGGGGGCGCCGCCCCCCTCTCCTTGTCCTATTCGGACTAGAGGGGGAGGGGCGCGCGGCCCTGCCCTAGCCGCCTCTCCTCTTCTCCACTAAGGCCCACTATGGCCCATTAAGCCCCCGGGGGGTTCCGGTAACCCCTCGGTACTCCGGTAAAATCCCATTTTCACCCGGAACACTTCTGATATCCAAATATAGGCTTCCAATATATCAATATTCATGTCTCGCCCATTTCGAGACTCCTCGTCATGTCCGTGATCACATCCGGGACTCCGAACAACCTTCGGTACATCAAAACTCATAAACTCATAATATAACCGTCATCAAAACTTTAAGCGTGCGGACCCTACGGGTTCGAGAACTATGTAGACATGACCGAGACACGTCTCCGGTCAATAACCAATAGCGGAACCTGGATGCTCATATTGGATCCCACATATTCTACGAAGATCTTTATCGGTCAGACCGCATAACAACATACGTTGTTCCCTTTGTCATTGGTATGTTACTTGCCAGAGATTCGATCATCGGTATCTCAATACCTAGTTCAATCTCGTTACCGGCAAGTCTCTTTACTCGTTCTGTAATACATCATCCCGCAACTAACTCATTAGTTGCAATGCTTGCAAGGCTTAAGTGATGTGCATTACCGAGTGGGCCCAGAGATACCTCTCCGACAATCGGAGTGACAAATCCTAATCTCGAAATATGCCAACCCAACAAGTACCTTCGGAGACACCTAGAGCACCTTTATAATAAGCCAGTTACGTTGTGACATTTGGTAGCACACAAAGTGTTCCTCCGGTAAATGGGAGTTGCATAATCTCATAGTCATAGGAACATGTATAAGTCATTAAGAAAGCAATAGCAACATACTAGACGATCGTGTGCTAAGCTAACGAAATGGGTCAAGTCAATCACATCATTCTCCTAATGATGTGATCCCGTTAATCAAATGACAACTCATGTCAATGGCTAGGAAACATAACCATCTTTGATCAACGAGCTAGTCAAGTAGAGGCATACTAGTGACATTCTGTTTGTCTATGTATTCACACAAGTATTATGTTTCCTGTTAATACAATTCTAGCATGAATAATAAACATTTATCATGAGATAAGGAAATAAATAATAACTTTATTATTGCTTCTAGGGCATAGTTCCTTCAGTCTCCCACTTGCACTAGAGTCAATAATCTAGATTACACAGTAATGATTCTAACACCAATGGGCCTTGGTGCTAATCATGTTTTGCTCGTGGAAGAGGCTTAGTCAATGGGTCTGCAACATTCAGATCTGTATGTATCTTGCAAATTTCTATGTCTCCCACCTGGACTAGATCCCGGATGGAATTGAAGCGTCTCTTGATGTGCTTGGTTCTCTTGTGAAATTTGGACCTGATTTTCATTGGACCCGATGCACTAGGTATGACACCTAGATCGGATATGAACTCCTTCATCCAGACTCCTTCATTTGATGCTTCTGAAGCAGCTATGTACTCCGCTTCACACGTAGATCCCGCCATGACGCTTTGTTTAGAACTGCACCAACTGACAGCTCCACCGTTCAATGTATACACGTATCCGGTTTGCGATTTAGAATCGTCCGGATCAGTGTCAAAGCTTGCATCAACGTAACCATTTACAATGAGCTCTTTGTCACCTCCATAAACGAGAAACATATCCTTAGTCCTTTTTAGGTATTTTAGGATGTTCTTGACCGTTGTCCAGTGATCCACTCCTGGATTACTTTGGTACCTCTCTGCTAGACTTATAGCAAGGCACACATCAGGTCTGGTACACAACATTGCATACATGATAGAGCCTATGGCTGAAGCATAGGGAACATCTTTCATCTTCTCTCTATCTTATAAAGTGGTCGGGCATTGAGTCTTACTCAACTTCACACCTTGTAACACAAGCAAGAGCCCTTTCTTTGCATGATCCATTTTGAACTTCTTCAAAACTTTGTCAAGGTATGTGCTTTGTGAAAGTCCAATTAAGCGTCTTGATCTATCTATATAGATCTTGATGCCCAATATATAAGCAGCTTCACCGAGGTCTTTCATTGAAAAACTCTTATTCAAGTATCTCTTTATGATATCCAGAAATTCTATATCATTTCCAATCAGCAATATGTCATCCACATATAATATCAGAAATGCTATAGAGCTCCCACTCACTTTCTCGCAAATACAGGCTTCTCCAAAAGTCTGTACAAAACAAAATGCTTTGATCACACTATCAAAGCGATTATTCCAACTCCGAGAGGCTTGCACCAGTCCATAAATGGATCGCTGGAGC
This sequence comes from Triticum aestivum, assembly GCF_018294505.1. NCBI lineage: Eukaryota > Viridiplantae > Streptophyta > Magnoliopsida > Poales > Poaceae > Triticum > Triticum aestivum. Next base: position 579,362,461 of record NC_057806.1, on the reverse strand, counting down.
TTGCACACTTTGTTAGCTCCCTTTGGATTGACAAAACCTTCCGGTTGCATCATATACAACTCCTCTTCCAGAAATCCATTCAGGAATGCATTTTTTACATCCATTTGCCAAATTTCATAATCATAAAATGCGGCAATTGCTAACATGATTCGGACAGACTTAAGCATCGCTACGGGTGAGAAAGTCTCATCGTAGTCAATCCCTTGAACTTGTCGAAAACCTTTCACAACAAGTCGAGCTTTATAGACAGTAACATTACCGTCAGCGTCAGTCTTCTTCTTGAAGATCCATTTATTCTCAATGGCTTGCCGATCATCGGGCAAGTCAACCAAAGTCCACACTTTGTTCTCATACATGGATCCCATCTTAGATTTCATGGCCTCAAGCCATTTTGCGGAATCTGGGCTCACCATCGCTTCTTCATAGTTTGTAGGTTCGTCATGGTCTAGTAACATAACCTCCAGAACAGGATTTCCATACCACTCTGGTGCAGATCTTACTCTGGTTGACCTACAAGGTTCAGTAACAACTTGATCTGAAGTTCCATGATCATCATCATTAACTTCCTCACTAATTGGTATAGACGTCACAGGAACCGGTTTCTGTGATGAACTACTTTCCAATAAGGGAGCAGGTACGGTTAACTCATCAAGTTCTACTTTCCTCCCACTCACTTCTTTCGAGAGAAACTCCTTCTCTAGAAAGGATACATTCTTAGCAACAAATGTCTTGCCTTCGGATCTGTGATAGAAGGTGTACCCAACAGTCTCCTTTGGGTGTCCTATGAAGACACATTTCTCCGATTTGGGTTCGAGCTTATCAGGTTGAAGCTTTTTCACATAAGCATCGCAGCCCCAAACTTTAAGAAACGACAAATTTGGTTTCTTGCCAAACCACAGTTCATAAGGCGTCGTCTCAACGGATTTCGATGGTGCCCTATTTAACATGAATGCAGCCGTCTCTAAAGCATAACCACAAAACGATAGCGGTAAATCTGTAAGAGACATCATAGATCGCACCATATCTAGTAAAGTATGATTACGACGTTCAGACACACCATTACGCCATGGTGTTCCGGGTGGCGTGAGTTGCGAAACTATTCCGCATTGTTTCAAATGTAGACCAAACTCGTAACTCAAATATTCTCCTCCACGATCAGATCGTAGAAACTTTATTTTCTTGTTACGATGACTTTCAACTTCACTCTGAAATTCTTTGAATTTTTCAAAAGTTTCAGACTTATGTTTCATTAAGTAGATATACCCATATCTGCTTAAATCATCTGTGAAGGTGAGAAAATAACGATACCCGTCGCGAGCCTCAACATTCATTGGACCACATACATCTGTATGTATGATTTCCAACAAATCTGTTGCTCGCTCCATAGTTCCGGAGAACGGCGTTTTAGTCATCTTACCCATGAGGCACGGTTCGCAAGTACCAAGTGATTCATAATCAAGTGGTTCCAAAAGTCCATCAGTATGGAGTTTCTTCATGCACTTTACACCGATATGACCTAAATGGCAGTGCCACAAATAAGTTGCACTATCATTATCAACTCTTCATCTTTTGGCTTCAACATTATGAATATGTGTATTACTACTATCGAGAATCATCAAAAATAGACCACTCTTAAACGGTGCATGACCATAAAAGATATTATTCATATAAATAGAACAACCATTATTCTCTGATTTAAATGAATAACCGTCTCGCATCAAACAAGATCCATATATAATGTTCATGCTCAACGCTGGCACCAAATAACAATTATTTAGGTCTAATACTAATCCCGAAGGTAGATGTAGAGGTAGCGTGCCGACGGCGATCACATCGACTTTGGAACCGTTTCCCACGCGCATCGTCACCTCGTCCTTGGCCAGTGTTCGCTTAATCCGTAGTCCCTGTTTTGAGTTGCAAATATTAGCAACAGAACCAGTATCAAATACCCAGGTGCTACTGCGGGCTCTGGTAAGGTACACATCAATAACATGTATATCACATATACCTTTATTCACCTTGCCATCTTTCTTATCCGCCAAATACTTGGGGCAATTCCGCTTCCAGTGATCAGTCTGTTTGCAGTAGAAGCACTCAGTCTCAGGCTTAGGTCCAGACTTGGGTTTCTTCTCTTGAGCAGCAACTTGCTTGTTGTTCTTCTTGAAGTTCCCGTTCTTCTTCCCTTTGCCCTTTTTCTTGAAACTGGTGGTCTTTGACCATCAACACTTGATGCTCCTTCTTGATTTCTACCTCCGCAACCTTTAGCATTGCGAAGAGCTTGGGAATCGTCTTATCCATCCCTTGCATGTTATAGTTCATCATGAAGCTTTTGTAGCTTGGTGGCAGTGATTGAAGAATTCTGTCAATGATGCTATCATCCGGAATATTAACTCCCAGTTGAATCAAGTGATTGCAGTACCCAGACATCTTGAGTATATGCTCACTGACAGAACTATTCTCCTCCATCTTGCAGCTATAGAACTTATTGGAGACTTCATATCTCTCAATCCGGGCATTCTTTTGAAATATTAACTTCAACTCCTGGAACATCTCATATGCTCCATGACGTTCAAAACGTCGTTGAAGTCCCGGTTCTAAGCTGTAAAGCATGGCACACTGAACTATCGAGTAGTCATCAACACGTGACTGCCAGGCATTCACAATGTCTGCAGTTGCTGGCGTAGGTGGCACACCTAGCGGTGCTTCCAGGATGTAACTCTTCTGTGCAGCAATGAGAATAATCCTCAAGTTACAGACCCAACCCGTGTAATTGCTACCATCATCTTTCAACTTTGCTTTATCAAGGAACGCATTAAAATTCAACGGAACAACAGCACGGGCCATCTATCTACAATCAACATAGACAAGCAAGATACTATCACGTACTAAGCTCATGATAAATTTAAGTTCAATTAATCATATTACTTAAGAACTCCCACTTAGATAGACATCCCTCTAATCCTCTAAGTGATCACGTGATCCAAATTAACTAAACCATAACCAGTCATCACGTGAAATGGAGTAGCTTTCAGTGGTGAACATCACTATGTTAACCAGTCATTCACGCTCGACCTTTCAGTCTCGGTGTTCCGAGGCCATATCTGCATATGCTAGGCTCGTCAAGTTTAACCTGAGTATTCTGTGTGTGCAAAACTGGCTTGCACCCATTGTAGATGGACGTAGAGCTTATCACACCTGATCATCACGTGGTGTCTGGGCACGACGAACTTTGGCAACGGTGCATACTCAGGGAGAACACTTTTATCTTGAAATTTAGTGAGAGATCATCTTATAATGCTACCGTCAATCAAAGCAAGATAATATGCATAAAAGATAAACATCACATGCAATCAATATAAGTGATATGATATGGCCATCATCATCTTGTGCTTGTGATCTCCATCTCTGAAGCACCGTCATGATCACCATCGTCACCGGCGCGATATCTTGATCTCCATCGTAGCATCGTTGACGTCTCGCCAATCTTATGCTTCTATGACTATCGCTACCGTTTAGTGATAAAGTAAAGCATCACAGGGCGATTGCATTGCATGCAATAAAGCGACAACCATATGGCTCCTGCCAGTTGCCGATAACTCGGTTACAAAACATGATCATCTCATACAATAAAATTTAGCATCATGCTTTGACCATATCACATCACAACATGCCCTGCAAAAACAAGTTAGGCATCCTCTACTTTGTTGTTGCAAGTTTTACGTGGCTGCTACAGGCTGAGCAAGAACCGTTCTTACCTACGCATCAAAACCACAACGATAGTTTGTCAAGTTGGTGCTATTTTAACCTTCACAAGGACCGGGCGTAGCCACACTCGGTTCAACTAAAGTTGGAGAAACTGACACCCGCCAGCCACCTGTGTGCAAAGCACGTCGGTAGAACTAGTCTCGCGTAAGTGTATGCGTAATGTCAGTTCGGGCCGCTTCATCCAACAATACCGCCGAACCAAAGTACGACATGCTGGTAAGTAGTATGACTTATATCGCCCACAACTCACTTGTGTTCTACTCATGCATATGACATCTACGCATAAAACCGGGCTCGGAGGCCACTGTTGGGGAACGTAGTAATTTCAAAAAAATTCTACACACACACAAGATCATGGTGATGCATAGCAATGAGAGGGGAGAGTGTTGTCCGCGTACCCTCGTAGACCGAAAGCATAAGCGTTAACACAACGCGGTTGATGTAGTCGTACGTCTTCACGGTCCGACCGATCAAGTACCGAATGCACGGTACCTCCGAGTTCAGCACACGTTCAGCCCGATGACGTCCCTCGAACTCCGATCCAGCCGACTGTTGAGGGAGAGTTTCGTCAGCATGACGGCATGGTGACGATGATGATGTTCTACCGGCGCAGGGCTTCGCCTAAGCACCGCTACAGTATTATCGAGGTGGACTATGGTGGAGGAGGGCACCGCACACGGCTAAAAGATCAAATCAATTGTTGTGTTCTTGGGCTGCCCCCCTACCCCCGTATATAAAGGAGCAAGGGGAGGTGCGGCCGGCCAGGAGGAGGCGCATCAGGAGGAGTCCTACTCCCACTGGGAGAGTAGGACTCCCTCCCTTCCTTGTTGGATTAGGGGAAGGGGGAAAGAGGAGGGGGAGAGGAAGGAAAGGGGGGCGCCACCCCCCTCTCCTTGTCCTATTCGAACTAGAGGGGGAGGGGCACGTGGCCCTGCCCTAGCCGCCTCTCCTCTTCTCCACTAAGGCCCACTAGGGCCCATTAAGCCCCTGGGGGGTTCCGGTAACCCCTCGGTACCGGAACACTTCCAATATCCAAATATAGGCCTCCAATATATCAATCTTCATGTCTCGACCATTTCAAGACTCCTCGTCATGTCTGTGATCACATCTGGGACTCCGAACAACCTTCGGTACATCAAAACTCATAAACTCATAATATAACTGTCATCGAAACTTTAAGCGTGCGGACCCTATGGGTTCGAGAACTATGTAGACATGACCGAGACACGTCTCCGGTCAATAACCAATAGCGGAACCTGGATGCTCATATTGGCTCCCACATATTCTACGAAGATCTTTACCGGTCAGACCGCATAACAACATACGTTGTTCCCTTTGTCATCGGTATGTTACTTGCCCGAGATTCGATCGTTGGTATCTCAATACCTAGTTCAATCTCGTTACTGGAAAGTCTCTTTACTCGTTCCGTAATACATCATCCCGCAACTAAATCATTAGTTGCAATGCTTGCAAGGCTTAAGTGATGTGCATTACCGAGTGGGCCCAGAGATACCTCTCCAACAATCAGAGTGACAAATCCTAATCTCGAAATACGCCAACCCAACAAGTAACTTCAGAGACACCTGTAGAGCACCTTTATAATCACCAGTTACGTTGTGACGTTTGGTAGCACACAAAGTGTTCCTCCGGTAAACGGGAGTTGCATAATCTCATAGTCATAGGAACATGTATAAGTCATGAATAAAGCAATAGCAACATACTAAACGATCGTGTGCTAAGCTAACGGAATGGGTCAAGTCAATCACATCATTCTCCTAATGATGTGATCCCGTTAATCAAATGACAACTCATGTCAATGGCTAGGATACATAACCATCTTTGATCAACAAGCTAGTCAAGTAGAGGCATACTAGTGACATTCTGTTTGTCTATCTATTCACATAAGTATTATGTTTCCGGCTAATACAATTCTAGCATGAATAATAAACATTTATCATGAGATAAGGAAATAAATAATAACTTTATTATTGCCTCTAGGGCATATTTCCTTCAGAAAGATCTCCAATGGCATCATGCGAAGGTATGTGACACACACCGGAAGACATGTGTCCACCCATGTCACCCGAAGATGCTCCAATGCCTCCCATGAGAGACCCAAAACTCATGCCTCCCATGGTAGCTCCGAAGCCACCCATGCCTTCCATATGCCGCCCATGCCTCCCGAAGGTGCTCCCATGCCTCCCGTGGTAGCTCCGAAGCCACCCATGTCTCCCATGTCACCCATGCCTCCCATGGTAGCTCCCATGCCTCTCATGGCCATGGCTCTTTTTTGGACCAAGACGTCTTTACGGGAAAGATTTACATACTCCTTTTGCTTAGCATCGAGGTTAGATGTGTCCATGAAGAACAAGTACTTCTCCCATTCCAATAATCTAGATCGCTCTTCAATGGCCAATGCAACCTTCCTCTCCTCGGCCGCCACCCTCCTCTCCTCGGCCGCCAACCTCCTCTCCTCGGCCGCCGCATCTTGGCTCCTTGCCATCATCCTCACCTTGTTCGCTTCCTTTCTTGCCTTCACAATAGCTTCCATAGCATTCTTCAAATCATCATATCTATCGAATTTCAGGTTCCGGCAGACCCTTGAGGTTTGAACAATGGGGTGCTTCTCCTCGCATGATCTAAGCCGGAAACAATGAACAACACAAGGGACACGAGGTTTATACTGGTTCGGGCCACCTTTGTGGTGTAATACCCTACTCCAGTGTGTGGTGTGGTGGATTGCCTCAGGGGCTGATGATGAATAGTACAAGGGAAGAACAGCCTCGTGAGAGGTGTTCTTGAGCTGGTGCGATGAACTGCTTGGATGAGTTCAGTCGCCTCCCTCTCTCTCTGCTAGGGCTCTATCAGATCTCTAGATGTCTAGGTGTGTCGATCCCCCCTACTCTATGGTGGCTAGCTCTATTTATAGAGGCCCTGGGCCTCTCCCCAAATAATGAGCGGGAAGGGTGCCAACAATTGGACATTTTGAAGGGGAACATCTAGTACAAGTTATCCTGACCAAAGGTGGTCTTCGGCTGCCAAAAGCACTGGTGGTGACGCCATCTTGGGCTCCACGGTGACCTCCATCCTGCCGCTCTGTTGGTCTTGGTCTCGTTGAACTGGAATGGTAACCTTTTCCCGATGCCTTGGCCTGTGTTTGCCCCCTTTGCACCAAAGGGGAAACAAGGACACTACGCGGGCCGGCACCCGCCTGGTCTCGATCGTCATGGCTTGCGTCATGGGCTCCTCGCGAGGTATCCCTGCCTTGATCTCTCCGCCTCCTCGCGAGCCTGCCTGATGAGGCTGCTTCTGAGGAAGCTTTCTGTCGTCCGCCCCGCGAGGCTTGGCCCCTCGCGAGGGTCTTGAGCTTGAGCTGATGAAGATGGGCCGCGCTGGGCCCCCCACTTGAGCCACGCTGCAGGCAGGCAAGTCTAGGGACCCCCATTCCCAGAACGCCGACAGTAGCCCCGGGCCCAAGGCGCGCACGGGCTTGGCCTAGCAGGGAAGCGAAGAGGCAAGCGCGAAGCGCCGCGGGCCCCAATAGCCTGCGGCCTTGGGCGCCGCGTGGCGATTGATTGCACATGGGCGTCTGCGCTTCCCCACGATGCCTCGGTGACCGCACGACTTGACAAGTCCCTGCATGCAGAGAAACCGGTCATGATTACCTGCGATCGTGGTGCTCGGCGGTTGGCCTCCTCCGGCTATAAGTACAGGGATGCGTGAGCCCCTTCAGCCCATCCCTTGCTGCTACCCCTTTCCTTCTTCTTCCTTGGCTACTCGCCGTTCCCATGGCTCCAAAGAGATTCTCGGACGCGGAGAAAGGAAAGGCCCGCCAGGCAGGGCCTGACTCCCCCCCGACCAAGCGCGGCCGAGGCCGCCCTCGCAAGTATTCCACGGTCCCCGTAGTGGCCTCCCGCGGCCATGGAGGCGGTTCCTTGCGCGGTGGTGAGCGTCCGGCTGCCGACGGGGGGCACGCCGTGGCTACACGCCCCCCTAGGCCACGCTTTCGCTCTGCGGAGGTGCTGCCGGAGTTCATCGTGTGGTCAGCGGACCCAACCAGCACCCGGCTCTAGCTCCCCCATTTCTTCGTAGGTGATCTACCGGCCAGCGCCTAGTGCGGCTTCTGGCTCCAGGCAGAAGGCTGCTGCAGCAAGGCCTCCTGGGCTTCGCTGGAGGTCTCCATTTCTGGGAACGGGGCCCTGACCCGCGGCTGGCAAATGTTTGCCCGCGCGCGCGGCCTGGGCCGGTGGTGCACCCTGCACTTCAAGTTCGATGGCGACGCCACCCTCTACGTGAGGGTGTTCGGGGAAGACGGCCGCCGTGCTGGGTGCTGCCCTAAAGACGACGACCGCGGCCGCCTGCCCAGCCCCGGTACTGACCAGGATGAAGACGGCGACAGGCGTACATGCGGCGGTGCTCGGGGTTCGCTGAGCTTCGGTGACTCCCTCTCAGGCAGCAGCTCCTCCAGCGGTGGCCGCGACCAGCCCCCGCACCATCGCGCCCGCCTGGGTGAAGGTAGCGGGTCAGCCCGTCGTCGCGCCCCGGCGAAGCGAGAGGAGGGATCCGCCTGAGCCCCAGGAGCAGCTCGAACCTTCGCTGTGGGTTGGTGCAGGGCGAATCGCACCCATTTTGTTTTCCTTCTTTTCCTGCGCAGAAAATAGAAGGTAGTATAGGGCCCCGCGGGGGCGTGTTAGAACTGCTGCTGTTAACCATCGTGTTGCTTCCGCTATTTCTGCGTTGTGTTCCCGCGCCGTGCACCCATGTGCGGGAATTATTTTAGCTCGGTGGGGCTTGACGCGGTCCTCGCCTCCCGAGGCCGTGGCTTCGCCGTGCGCTTTGTGCCCAGCAAGGATCAGTAGGAGGGGTAACTTTCGGTCTTGGTTGCGGGGGCGATCGGCCCAGGTCCTGCGCTCGTGTCGCGATGCCTGTGAGGCACAGACTGGGAGGGGTGCTCCCGCAGAGGGCTCAGACAGGAAAGCTCCAAACGATCGGGGCAAAAAACACTCGCGAGGGCGCCCGCGAACCTCCCTCGCGAGACTTGTGCGAGAGAAAACGAGGCAAGCGAGCGAAAAAGATAAAGAGTCACAAGCCAGGAACGTCAACAGCTTCAATAAAACTTCAAACGGGAATAAACAAGCCAACTGCAGAAAGCAAATGAAAAAGCCCCGTCCGGCATCTATTCTAGTCTTCGACGTCTTCTCACCAGCACGGAGCTAAGGGCTGCCACTGGGCGTGGGCGGGAGCCCCTGAGGCCCGAGGGCGGCACTCTGGAGACTCCGGGGCGTGTACAGCCCCACTCATTATTACGTGAGAGTGTCACGGGCGGCGAGCTTCACAGGCATTGGCCTTCTTCACAGGCACTGGGCCTTTCTTGAAATGCGGCAGCTTCACATGCATTTGCCTTCTTCACAGGCACTGGGCCTTTCCCAAAACACGGCAGCTTCACAGGCATTTGCCTTCTTCACAGGCATCGGGCCTTTCCCAAAACACGGCAGCTTCACAGGCATTTGCCTTCTTCACAGGCACCGGGCCTTTCCTAGGTGCTAGGCCTCTCTCAGGGATAGAACCTCCAGAGATGTTGAATGTTCCACGCGTTCTGGATGGGTACCCCCTCCGTGGTCTCCAAGCGCGCGAAGCCAAGCCTGGAGACATGAACAACCTTGAATGGGCCCTCCCACATGGGAGAGAGCTTGTGCAGCCCCTCCCTGGAGAGAACCTGTCTGAGTATGAGATCCCCTACCTCAAGAGTTTCGGGGCGGATGTTGTGGCAGTGGTATTGTCGCAGCGCCTGTTGATACATTGCTGCTCGTAGCGCGGCTTCTCGGCGGCGTTCCTCCCCCAACATGAGATCCATCCCCCACATGGCGTCCTACTGCATCTCGTCGAACGCCAGGACCCATGCGGAGCGACGTCTGACCTCGTGAGGGAGAACAGCCTTTGCTCCGTAGACGAGGAAGAACGGGGTCTCGCTAGTCAGCTTGGTCGTAGTTGTGCGGATTGACCACAGCACGGACTAGAGCTCGTCGTACTAGCCCCTGCCACAGGCCTCCAGCTTCTTCTTAAAGGTCCTGGCTTTGAGGCCCCTCAGGACCTCCGTGTTGGCTCACTCGGCCTGGCCGTTGCTCCGGGGGTGTGCTACCGAAGCGTAGCATATCTGCGTTCCAAGGTTAGCACAGTATGTTTTGAAGAGATTACTAGTGAATTGCGAACCATTGTCGGTGATGATGCGGTTGGGCACCCCAAATCGGCTCACGAGGCTCTTGATGAACTTGACCGTGGAGCCTGTCAGGATTGTGCGGACGACTTCCACCTCAGCCCACTTGGTGAACTTGTCCACAACAACGTAGAGGTAGTGATAGCCCCCTGGCGCCCGAGGAAACGGGCCCATAATGTCCACCCCCCAAACTGCGAACAGCCATGAGAGGGGTATAGTCTGTAGACCCCCCGCAGGCTGACGGATCTGCTTAGCGTGAAACTGGCAGGCCTCGCAAACTTCACCAGCTCAACAGCGTCGGCGAGCGCCATGGGCCAGTAGAATCCGCTACGGAACGCCTTGCTGACGAGGGTTCGTGACGACGAGTGGTGCCTGCAGTCTCCGCCGTGTATGTCCGCCAGTAGCTCCTTCCCTTGCTCTCGGGAGATGCAACGTAGGGACACGTCATTCAGTCGCCTCCTATAGAGCTCTCCATCCTTGATGCAATAAGATGTGGCCTGACGCGCCACACGCTCCGCTTCCTCCTCGTTCTCTGGCAGAGTCCCTTGCATCAGGTAGTTCTTGAGCTCCGGGATCCAACACCCTTCCTGAGGCTCTAACGCCAGGAGCAGGCATGCCCCTGAGGCCGGGCCGCAGACCGGGGCTCCTGGGGCAGGCGGCTGAGGGAGCTCCTCCCTTGGTTGCGCCGTGCTCGACAGTGACGGCGCCGCCGAGGGTTTGAAGAGCCGCTCCTCGAAGACGCCAGGCTCCTGAGGAAGCCACCGAGATGCCCTCTTGGCAATGTCATCAACTTCTTGATTGGTGCCCCGGGGCACGTGTTGCAACTCCAGCCCCCAGAACTGCTTCTCCATCTTGCGAACCTAAGCGAGGTAGGCTTCCATGTGCTCGTCCTTTGGCTCGTATATCTTGTTGGAGAAGTTGATAAGGAGCTGCGAATCGCCCTTGATGATGAGGCGCTTTACCCCTAAGGCAACCGCGGCCTTCAAGCCTGCTATTAGGCCTTCGTACTCCGCTATGTTGTTGGAGACCTTTTCTCCGTGCTGGAAGCAGAGTTGTACGGCGTAGTAGAGTTTGTCCTGGGTAGGGGATACGAGCACTGTGCCAGCTCCCGCACCGTGTCGGGAGAACGCCCCATCGAAGTACATGACCCAGCCGTCTAGTGCTTCACTTCCCGGGGAAAGTGATCGGTCTTCGCCTGCCTCGAGACCCGGCGCTTCTGCCCATTCTGCCACGAAATCCGCAAGTGCGGCTCCCTTGATGACTCTGGTCGTACTGAATTCTAGCTGAAATGCCTGTAGTTCAATGTTCCATTCAGCGACCCTCCCAGCTGAGTTGGGGCTCTTGAGTACTATTTCCAAGGGATATGCTGAGACGACTTTGATGGGATGGCCTTGGAAGTAGTGGCGCAGCTTGCGTGAGGCCACTAGTAGCGCGAGGAGGATTTTTTGAGGCATAGGGTATCGTGCCCTTGCGTCCCGTAGCACCGTGCTGACGAAGTACACGGGATGCTCGACGAGGTTGAGGGTGCTGGCGCAGCTTGCGTCCTCCATAGGTTGAGGCGTCTCTTGAGACGACGGAGCCCCCAGTGCTTGGTCGCCTGAAGTGGCCTCTCCTGCTTCGGGTGTGTTCTCCTGCTGCGGCTGTTCCCTTCCAGCTGTGGTTGCGGCCTTCGCGAGGCCCTCCCGGCTCTGCTTTGCTTCAGTTCGGACGGTCGATGTGGTCTTGGCACAGCGCTCCTCCCTGACCGCCACCAGGGCTGCGCTAGCGGAGTAGGGGGTGGCCGCAAGGTAGAGCACTAGGGGCTCCCGAGGACGCGGAGCTACCATCACTGGCGGGTTGGTAAGGTACCTCTTGAGGTCTTGGAATGCCTTGTCAGCCTCTTCAGTCCATTCGAAGGGGCCCTTTTTCTTCATTAGCTTGAAGAAGGGCAGCGCTCGTTCCCCCAGCTTGGAGATGAAGCGCCCCAGCGCAGTTACACGCCCGGTGAGCTTCTGCATTTCTCTGAGGGTCCTTGGCGGGCTCATGTCTTCGACTGCCTTGACCTTCTCCGGGTTGGCCTCGATGCCCCTGTGGGACACGAGGAAACCCAGGAGCTTGCCCGAGGGGACTCCAAACATGCACTTCTCCGGGTTGAGCCGTAGGTCCACTTCATTGAGGTTCGCAAAGGTTTCTTCCAGGTCCTGTATCAGGGTTCTTGCCTCACGAGACTTCACCACAATGTCATCGACGTAAGCTTCAGCGTTCCTCCCGAGCTGCCGGCCTAAGGCGATGTGCATCAGCTACTGAAAGGTCGCGCCTGCGTTGCGCAACCCAAATGGCATGCACGTATAGCGGTACACTCCACACGGGGTCAGGAAAGCCGTCTTCTCCACGTCTTCTACCGCCATCTTGATCTGGTGATAGCCCGAGAAGGCATCTAGGAAACACAATAGGTCACACTCTGCGGTGGAGTCGATTATCTGGTCAATGCGGGGGAGCGGAAATGGATCCTGCGGGCAGGCCTTGTTGAGGTTGGTGAAGTCGACACACATGCGCTCCTTTCCTCCCTTTTTTGGCACAACGACTGGATTAGCCAGAAAATCAGGGTAGCGGACCTCGCGGATAACTCCTGCCGCCTCTAGCTTTCCGGTCTCTTGAACGATGAAAGCCTGTTTCTCAGTGGACTGCCGCCTCGCCTTTTGCTTCACGGGGCGCACATTGGGGCACACGTTGAGGTGATGCTCAATCACTTTCCTTGGGACCCCTGCCAACTGATCAGGTTCCCATGTGAACACCTTCTTGTTTGCACGCAGGAACCTCACCAGGGCCTCCTCCTGCTCGGGCTCGAGGTTGGCCCCTATGGTGAAGGTGGCGCCAGTGGACCCGTCCTCGTCGACTGGTACCTGCTTGGTTTCTGCCTTGTCTTGGGTGAATAGCTGCTTCTTTTTAGCTGGTGCAGCCCCCTTTGGCTCAAGGGCGTCAGTGCTAGTGGGCTGTGCTACCGCGGCCGCCCTGAAAACAAGATGGAGCACCTGCAGCGCATCCCTTGTGTCTCCTGACACGGTGAGGACGCCGCTGCTCCTAGGCATCTTCATGAGGTTGTACGCCGGGTGAGTTGCTGCCAAGAACCGAGCCAAGGCCGGATAGCCGAGTATGGCGTTGTAGGGGAGACCAATGGGGGCGATGTCGAAGTCGATCAGCTCCGTGCGGAAGTTGTCACAGGTGCCGAAGGTCACTGGGAGGCGGATCTGTCCCAAGGAGGCGGTGGAACCGGCTCCGACGCCCGAGAAAGGCCTGATGGGTTGGAGCCGCTCCAGCGGCACGTGGAGGAGGCTGAAGGCCTCCACCGAGAGCACGTTGAGGTTGGCACCACCGTCGATGAGGGTCCTGGTGACGGCCACTTGGTAGATGGTGGGGGTGCACAACATCGGGAGCGTGCCCGAACCGATGGGGTTGAAGGGGTGGTCCTCCGAGTCGAAGGTTAGGTCGGCCTCGGGCGCCACCCAGCCCGGGGGGCTTCTCGACGCTTGGAGGCGGTGCTGATCCGGCGGGTGAACGGCTTGACGTGATGGCTCGAGGGTGGTGCCTGGGAGCCACCTAGGAGAGCTGTGACGACGGGCGGCGCTGGTGCGGCGAAACGGGCGAGGAAGAGGTCGCGCAGCTCCTCCCAGGAGGTGACAGAGGCCGTCGGCAGGTGGAGGAGCCACCCGCGCGGGACGCCGGTGAGGGCCATAGGTAACTAGTTGGCCATCACCCGGTCGTCACCCCCGGCTCTGAGGACGGCCTCCTCGTAGGCCAGCAGGAAAATCATCGGGTCCGTCACGCCGTTGTAGCGCAGCGGCATCTCGGGCTTGAACTTGTGCGGCCACTTCACCTGTCGCGAGGTGGGGGCCAAGGCCCGGAGCCCCCTGGCCCCAGTGCCGCCATCCGTTGCTGGAGTGGGCGGCACATTGTCCGCCATGAGGGCGGGATGCGATGTTGGGGGAGAGCGGGTCGTCAGGAGGGAGAACTCCGGTGCACCCCCTACCTGGCGCACCAAATGTCGGATTTTGGGTTCGGCAGACCCTTGAGGTTCGAACACTGGGGTGCGCGTGGAGATCTCTCCCCTACTGATCTACGTCCAATCTCCTCGCGTGATCTAAGCTGGAAACAACGAACAACACAAGGGACACGAGGTTTATATTGGTTCGGGCCACCGTTGTGGTGTAATGCCCTACTCCAGTGTGTGGTGTGGTGGATTGCCTCAGGGGCTGATGATGAATAGTACAAGGGAAGAACAGCCTCGCGAGAGGTGTTCTTGAGCTGGTGCGATGAACTGCTTGGATGAGTTCAGTCGCCTCCCTCTCTCTCTGCTAGGGCTCTATCAGATCTCTAGATGTCTAGGTGTGTCGATCCCTCCTACTCTGTGGTGGCTAGCTCTATTTATAGAGGCCCTGGGCCTCTCCCCAAATAATGAGCGGGAAGGGCGCCAACAATTGGCCATTTTGAAGGGGAACATCTAGTACAAGTTATCCTGATCAAAGGTGGTCTTCGGCTGCCAAAAGCACTGGTGGTGACGCCGTCTTGGGCTCCACGGTGACCTCTGTCCTGCTGCTCTATTGGTCTTGGTCTCGTTGCACCGGAATGGTAACCTTTGCCTGATGCCTTGGCCTGTGCTTGCCCCCTTTGCACCAAAGGGGGAACAAGGACACTACGCAGGCCGGCGCCCGTCTGGCGCCCGCCTGGTCTCGATCGTCATGGCTTGCATCACGGGCTCCTCGCGAGGTATCCCTGCCTTGATCTCTCCGCCTCCTCACGAGCCTGCCTGATGAGGCTGCTTCCGAGGAAGCTTTTTGTCGTCCGCCCGGCGAGGCTTGGCCCCTCGCGAGGGTCTTGAGCTTGAGCTGATGAAGATGGGCCGCGCTGGGCCCCCACTTGAGCCACACTGCAGGCCGCAGGCAGGCAAGTCTGGGGACCCCCGTTCCCAGAACGCCGACAATATCCCCTCTTCTTCTTCTTCTTCTTCTTCTTCTTCTTCTTCTTCTTCTTCTTCTTCTTTTCTTTTGCATCTTTCTTGCCTCCATTTGGTCTTTTTGGCCTTGAAGTAAGCAACCGAGTTTGATGTAGGGCTTCTCTTGCCACCATCACTTGATGCCTCCTCTTCATAATCATCCAAATCAATAGTTGCCTTGCTTTTCTTGCTCTCCTCTACTTCATCACGGGGCTTCCATTTCTCTTCATCCTTCAACACATTGTAGCAATGGGCAAACACGAATGGTCTCCCTTTCTTGACCTTCCCTTTTCTCGATCTTCTTCTCTTATCCTTGAAATAAGTTTTGTGCAATAGCGAGCTACAAAAAAGGTTAGCATTTCAAACAACAACAAAAAGCATGAACATGGAAGGAACAAGTTAGCATGAAAGAAATGGCTTACCCTATCTCTATCATTAGTGCCACTTGGGTTGATCGTATCAACCACCTTAAGTGTCGCCGCCCATCTTTGACAATCTTTGTTAATTGTCGACCACCGGGAGCGAAGAGATCTCTCCGTGCGGTGAATTCCACTCGTGTTGTGTACATAAAAGTTCTCCTTCATCCGGATCCAATATGCATCTCTACTTTGTTCCCCTCCAACGTTGGCATCCATAGACACTTGCAACCATGTATTGCATAGCAAGATGTCTTCCTCCATGGTGTAGTTGCCCGCTCTTCCTTTCGGTGCATCGACGATACCCTCACCATCCTCATCCACCTCAAGCTCATGATCATCTTCATGCACTTCATTGGTTTGAGACCAATGAGAATTGCTGGAGCCAACACCCATAGTTGACATATATGTCTCATCACTGAAACTACAAAGTATGTACAAGAAAACTAAGCTATCCATATGTATCCATTCATGTAAAAAAACAACAGCAAAAAAGGGGGGAAGAGATCATACCTTGTGCGCATCATCCGCCGGTGCAACAAGCGAGCTCGCCGGCGGTTCGGTCGGCGCCACATCCGCTGCACGCCCTGCAAGCTTCTTCTTCGGTCGCCTAGAAGAGTCGGCCGCCGCTTTGTTCTTCTTCCCGAACACCTTGCCCGCCTTCGCGGCCGCCGCATTTGGTTGCTTGGAGAGGGAGCCACGTGGCTTCACGGCGGGCGCCGGCGACGCCACCCGCCGAGGTCATCCGTAGCGCCATGAAAAGGCCGTGTGCGAGACCGGTGCTTAGAGGAGGGTCGGCGGCGAAACCGGAGCTCAACCCCAAGCTAGGGTTTGCGCCAGCGACGGAGGAATCGCGGGTGTAGGGAGGGGTTGGGGGGATGTCGGCGCGGCCTTCCATCGGTCCAATTTCGCCGGCAGCGGCGTGGGGCGGGGCGGCCGGAGAGGGTGGCGGCAGTGGGTCGCGGGCGCGAGTGTCCAGCGCGCAGGAGCTGGCGCACGAAATAAGTGGCACGCGATGCCGTTTTGCTCCACGCGCTGAATCAACTATATCGCGCGCGTGTTTTTTGCACGTGCGTTGGAGCGCCCGAAATGGCTGCACGCGCACAAAAAAGATGATTTTTCCAGCGCGGCGCTAAAATCGCACGCCTATTGGAGATGTTCTAAGGAAGCAAATGATTGCATAAGGTGGTAACATGGTTGTCTAGTTTGATAGGCCATTACAAATATTTCCCTAGTCCGCCCTTTATTTATACTAAATATTTTTACTTATTTTGTAAATCATTCTCACTTAATCTTAACTAGTTTGATTCTTAGAACCTTGATCGTGCAATCATGCGTGTTAGTTACTACTGTATGTAACAATATTATCCACATATTTGTGCTGTGTGTATATTCATACTCCTAATTTACTGTTATACAACTCAAACATGTATCTTTAGAAATACACCAATGCTAACATTGAACTCTATTTTGTAGTGAAAAATATGTTGTTGGTCTTTTTCAAATATTTTAGTTCCAAACGTTATGGTGGATTAAATTTTATCAAAATCCAACAAATGCGACAAAATCACATCCATTCATGTAGAGAATAATTTGCATCACTTAAATGCATTTCGTATCTTGTTGTGTTTATTTGAGCATCTACAAAATATCTTGTAATTGGTTCTACAATGTTTGGGTCAACAATTATGATATTTTGTCAAATAAGATTCCCTAGCTTAGTTTAAGTTAGCCAATAAAAATCTACTGTGTATGAGGTGTCAATAGGTGATTTGTCTGAGAAACCACTCCCCCCTATGCTAGCAATCATTGTCTTTGTAAACTTTTGTTGTCAAACCTTTCTTCTTACCTGAGTAGTGTAGATTGTGTAGTATGCACAACCAAACTGGAAAACCCAATAGCTTGATCTCCAACCAGCAAAAAGAAAAGAAAACGTCATGCAATGACAATTTGACACGGTCTTCCATCATGCAAGATAAAAGAAATGTTTGGAGTTTGAATCTTGAATTGCTAGCTTTATTTGATTCCTAGTTTCTTTCTTTTCTTCTAGAGCTTTATATGTTATGTAGTACAGATAAGGTGCAGTATAGAAAACAATATGATCGGTCGAATTATAAGATACAACATACTTTTTTGTGGAGTTTCTACACTTGCACATATGTTCAGCAATCACGAAAAATATAAATATAAACAGTAGGTATTGGTACTGATTTTCATAAGAAAGACATTCGCCTCTTCCTTGTGGCATTCCGAGAAGCTGGATCCTACTGCCCTCACGCTCTCATACACGGGCAGAACCACTCGGGCTTCACTGTTATTTTCCCTTTCGAAAGATTCCAGTTTTTACTTTGATTTTATCTACAAATTTATTTCGTTTTTTAATTATATTTCTTGTTTACTTTTAATTTTCGAAATTTGTTAAATGTTTCTATAATTCTTGAACATTTTTTATTCACAGAGATTTTTAAATTTTGGAACATTCTAATTTGGTGAACAATTTTTCATTGGGGAACCCTTCTAAGATTCGGGAACATTTAAAAAATAATAATTTTTTTAGAGAATACAGAACATTTTTTATTCCCAAAACATTTTTCAAATGTCTGAATGTATTTAAAAACCGATGAACATTTTCCAGATTAGTGAACAAAATTCGTGCTATTACTAATATTTATATCATTGTTTTAATTTGTGAACATTTATAAAATTTCACTAAAAACTAAAAAAGGAAAACATGAAAAGAAATGATAAAAGAAAATGAAAATAGAAAAAGAAACTACAAGAAAAAGAACGAAACCCAGCACCTAACCCCAGCTCTGGGCGTCCCAAAGGTGCATGTTTGGTTGACCCTCGCCATGGTGTATGTGGGGAACATGAGCAACAAAATAGAGGTTACCCCTTCGGGGGGACCTCCACGGGTCACTTTTGGTAGCCTTGGAGCCCGTCAAGTGATGTGTCTAGCTGTCGCCTGTTGGGTGCTTTCACTAATTTTTCTTATGCCTTTTCGGGTTTAAGATGGGGTTTTCGGGTTATTTTTTCTTTGCTGGTTTTCGCTTGGTTTTTCCTAGGTATTGAATGTTTTTTTTGTGAAACACAATACTTCTCGGAGAAAAAACTATGATTTCAGGAGAAGCATAAACTTGCTTCGTCTAGAAGCACATATTTACTTTGACGAGAAGCACAACTGTTCATCAAAAAAAAACATGCTTCCATGAGAAGCACATATTTGTTTCTCGTGTAAGAACATAATTGCTTCCGTGAGCCGTGCTTCTTGGAAAAAATACGTTTCCACAACACAGGTACATAATTGATATCTTGTGAAAACTTAGATTTTCTTTGGCGAGAAGAACAGTTGTGCTTTTAAGAAAAAAAAGAACGAAAAATTATGATTCCTTCTTGGAAAAAAATAGGTTGGCTTCTCGTGGAAACACATATTTGCTTCCGTGAGAAGCACACCACCGAAAATAAGGGAAATAACAAATGGTGCTTCCAAGAAAGTGAAAACCGCAACCGTGCTTATGACTCATTTTTTTCCGGTATTCTTTTTTCATGAACCGGTTTATTCCATTTTATTTTTTCTTGATTTTTTCCGGTTTTGTTTTTTATTTCCATCCTTTTTGTGATAAAGTTCGTCGAAACCTATTAAAATGGGACCTAGTTTTGAAAATCTTGACATGATGAGGGGAAAATAGCATTTCTGCAAAACAACCACTAGCCTATCCTTTTGGTATACAAGCATGTACAAGTAGGTCTATTATATCATTTCCGTATGACTTGCTAGTACATTCGATGAACTGACCTACACGGACACAACTCCATAAAAAAATTATTTGCTTTTCCACTGTATTTTGTCTGTATGCTAACTTTGTGTCACACAAGTGTAATATTTAAACTCTAAATCTACGATGTAATATTCATGACATGTGTTTTATTTTGATATTACATCATGTACTGTGTGCTAGCTATTAATTCAGTTACTAGCACAGTGAGCGCAGAGACTCGAAATCTTATCATGTTCGGTCGGATGCACGGTTCAAGAGATACAATATTTTATAAAAAATGAAACTACAGTAAAAAGAGAAACTCTCACATTACGACAAGTGTCATACATGAATTATGCCATTTGTCAAACCAGCGAAGGCGGGGGAATTACCCAGTTAAGGGATACTCCTTAACTAGTGGTTTTGCTTCTTAGGGTATTCCATAATTAAGGGTTGTTGCTTTAAATTGCCGCAGAAACGCACATAGGAGAGCGAGTGGACCAGGTAACTGGGCCTGCCCCTCGTACTGGACCTGGTTTTGGGAACGGTCAGAAAGGTTCTTGATAGGTTTTTGGTTATTATATTTTTTATTTTATTCTATTTTGCAGAATTTTATTACGTTTTTTTCCTTTTTCAAAATTTTAGTTCTTTTTGGGTAATTTTCAAAAAATATGTTTGGAACAAAAAATATTCAACCTTTTAAGAATTTTTTTTGTTTTAAAAAAATGTTCATGTTTTAATAAATCTTCACATACCAAATGTATTTACATTTTATAAAAGTTAAAAAATTCAAAAAAATCGGAAAAAAGTTTTTTTTTAAATGTCCTTTTTCCAAAATATGTTTGCATTTCGCAAAAAACATTATGTTTTCAAAAGAGTTCATTTTCTTAATTTTCCAAAAAATGTGTGCGTTTTAGTAAATTTTTAGTTTTTTTGAAAATATTCACATTTTTAAAAAATGCTTTTTAATAAATATCCTCAACTAATAATCACTTTTTCAAAATATTTGTTCCCACGTTTAAAAAAAGTCGAATGAAAAGGAACATTATAGGGCCCTAGCCGCTATTGTACCAGCTTGTTAGAGAAACCGTACTCGCTACATGGACCGGCCTTGTCAGGGGGCGCCCTGTGCAAAATTCCGCCAATTTGATGCGGAACGTGTCGTATTTTGAAAAAAATGACATATGGTTCTATTCGGCGTCCACCGCCTCAATTCCTTGGCATGACCCACTCCTCCATGGATCTCATAGTTTGGGCCCTTCCAAAAATCAATTTTTTTGGTTGGTTGGCATTGCAAGATTAGACTTGGAACGCCTATCAGTTTGAAAGACGTGGGTGAACAAATTGTGGACTTTATCCTCTTTGTAAAAGGGAGCAAGAAATTGGAGCTCATCTATCCTTCAAGTGTGCTACACCCTTGGACTTTGGAGATTGATCATCGAGAAGCTAGGCCTTGTACACATGAATACATCCACTTGGCATTTGGACGGCTCCTTTAAGGATTGGTGGGACAAGAGAACAGCCATGCAAAACCCGAACAGTCGAGCCATGACCTTCCTCACCACACTTGTCTCTTGGAAAATATGGACGAGAGAAACTTACACGTCTTTCGGCAAAAGTGTGCCCTGCCACCGATCTTGCTGAACATCATCTTTGACGAGGTGAAACTATGAGTCACCGCGGGTTCTAAAATCTAGGCCAAGTTATATTGCGCGAGTAATCGTCATGTTATGTTTTAAGAGACATTTGTAAAACTCTATGCTCTTCTTGATTAATAGATAAGGCAAAGCCATCGCTATAGAATAAAGATAAATGAAGGGAGGAACTCCAACGTCGATGCACATAGCCATGTTAAGTTGGCTCTTTCTTATTCTATTTTTTTTTTAGGTGAAGTTGGCTGTTTCTTATAATTAAGTCTACTCTTCATGTTTAGTGGTTGCTGCAGCAACCTAGCCCAGTCCAAGATCATCAAGTACTCCCTCCGCCCCTAATTACTTGTCACGAAAATGAATAGAAACGGATATATCTAGAACTAAAATACGTCTAGATACATCTATTTTTGGGACAAGTATTTCCGGACGAAGGGAGTACTACACAACCTCCAGAAACATATGATTCAGTTGCTCTTTAAGAATAGCTAGTTTTCCTTGAGGCTGCCTGCCGCGTGCAGCACCATGGTCTCGATCGTGATCCCCGGACCGAACGCCATCATCACACCCCACTCGGCCACCTCTTCTCCCGTTGCCCTACGCCGGCGCAGCTCATCGAGCACGAAGAGCACCGTGGCGCCACTCATGTTCCCGTACTCTCTCAGCACCCGTCGGCTCGCGGCCAGCTTCTCGACGCCCAGCCCGAGCAGTTGCTCAACGTGGTCCAAAATCGCACGGCCACCAGGGTGGATCGCCCAGAAGAGATCATTCCACTCAGCACTGATCCCAATAGATTCGAACGTGTCGATCAGACAGCGCTCGATGTTGCTCTTCAGCAGCTTCGGCACCCGGATGGAGACGTGGAAGTCGAGGCCGCCTTTCATGAGCCGCGTGGTGATCTCATTCTCGGTCTCCGGTATCGTCGTCTGCGTGGCGAAGGCCATCTCGAACAGCGGGCGCTCAATGCAGTCGACGGGGTCGGCGCCGACGATGACGGCGCCCGCGCCGTCGCCGAATACGCCGTTGCCCAGGATGGTGTCGAGGCGACCCTCCTGGGGCCCGTAGAACCCGATGAGGGTGAGCTCGGAGCAGGCCACGAGGACGCGCGCGCCGCGGTTGTTCTCGGCGAGCTCCTTGGCGAGCTGCAGCGCCCTGCCGCCACCGGAGCAGCCGTTGAGGCTGAGGATGGTGCGGGACACGGTGGGGCGGAGGCCGAGCAGCGACGCCAGGCGGAGGTCGGCGCTGGGGGCCTTCCTGCCGGAGTAGGTGCTGAAGACGAGGTGCGTGACGTCGGCGGCCGGGCGCCCCCGCTCGGCGATGGCCCTGGCCGCGGCGGACGCGGCGAGCTCGGGCACCGCGGCCGAGGCCATGTCAATCCGCGCGTCGAGGGTCGGCAGCGCGCGGTCGCTGAAGTCCGGGTGCGCGCCGAGGAGCTCCTCGTCGAGGTGCACGTAGCGCCTCTCGATGCCCGAATTCTTACCTGGACAGGAGAACATTTTACATAGTAGCTCATCGCAAATATGCATGCATTTGGAAATCGGATTTGCTATTTCACATCTAGACGTGAAATAGCTATCTCACATCTAAGTTCAGAGCCATTGAATCTTGTATGTCTTTAAGATTCGCGCAAACTTGTTTTTTTGTCCCGCTGGTGCGTTCGCTCGTGGCTGTTGTCTGTCGCGCGGCCTGTTTTCAGGTCGATACTAGTAGCGGACCGGGTCGTTGTCGCGATAGTTGGGTTGGGCGGCCCATTTTCTCCCTCTGACTGCAGTTTTGGAGAGAGGGGCGACCATCCATTTTCCCCTGGCATTCATGTCGCCCGTTCCCCATTCCTCTTCGACAGGCGCTCCTCCCAGCGGCGGCGATTTCTGGAGAGTGAGAAGGGAGAGAAACGCCATTGGAGTGAGTTTTTTGCCCAGTTATTGTTTCTGTCCGGTTATTGTCCTTGCTCACAGATTAGCACCATCCCTCTTCTTTTTGTTTGTGTATCATCAATCTAGGGTTTGTGCCTCAATCGACTCTAATGTGGGCAGGGTTCCTCACAGATTAGCACCATCCCTATATTTGTTTATGTATTCATCTATCTAAGGTTCGTTCCCTCAAATACATCCAAATGTGGGGAGGGGGGAGTTCAAGTAGGTAAATTATTCAGTGTGGTCGCTGGGTAGTGTGCAGAGATTCAGTATATGCCATTTTTTTGTTTGTGTGTTTTAGTGTTAGGGGTTTAAACGATATGCAGTTTTTTTTATCTCCTGGTAGAATTCATTTCTTGTATGAATCAAGGTTGATTTGTTTTTCAGTCTAGATCCATGCTGTTCTATTTTTTCATGTCAGTATAACTTTTGTTAATGCTTGTCCAGTATCATAATTTGTACATGTGCCTTTTCTTATTTGTCTTAGTGAGCATTCCGATTACTTGTGTCAGGGTAAAATCAACTTTGCTAACAGTCTGCACTAAATCAACTTTGTTTTGTTGCAGCAATAGGAGTAGAAATTGTTGTGAGATAGTGGTAAGTTGTTTTTTAATGTGTTTGTGGACGCACGCAGAGGCAGGCTGACACCGGCAGTGGGCACATTTTGGTGGTTTCCCTAATCTGTTATCTAATTAATCCACAAAAAATATCAGTTTGTTAGATTGAAATCAACCCTATTAGTGGTGCATTATGATGCACGGGAGTGGTGTGTCTTGCCCAGCTTTGTGTGCATAGAATACAAAACTGCTTGCTATTTCAAGTGTCTCTGGATCTGATATGGCCAAAACAAGCAAGTGCCGAACTTCTGTGCTAGAATATAAACGTGTCCGGACTATCTAGTTTCTAGTTGTATCTTTGAAGATTAGTTACTTGTTTTTGGCACGTCTTTGTGATGAGGAAAGGTTGTGCCTGAAAATCAATTATCTAGCAGACTAGCACCATGGTTCTGCTCTGAAGACTGGAACAAGGGGGGAAATAGATGAGTATATGTATGTGTTGATGTAAGGTTCAGTGTAGCGTGTTGTTGTAGTCCATGGACTTTTAAGTGTAGTTGTATGATGTAGTTCTAGCAGGCTTTTTGTTGATAGTATAGCTATTCATGGGAAGTTTCAGTGTGTAATATTTTTGTACCAAAAACATGTTTTTTGTAGTTCATGCCATGAGACTTTCTTTTTGTTGTGCGTGAGCTTCTTGCTTTGCTGCAATCTTTCTTCCATAGTAGGAGTCTAACTTGATTATCTGTCAGATTAGCTTCAGTTTTGAAATTAAGCAATTCGCTTAGCTGACAGTGTTGCCATAGTCTTTAAGTGTTCAACCAGCAATCTTTTATGTTTGTTTTGATGTATGATCTTGATGGTTTTTGCCGTCCATGCTTCAATTAGAAATGGTTCTCCTTTTACTTTCATGTAGTTTTTTTTAATTTGTTCATTTTTTTCTTACCTTTTTGGAATAGGTTCAGTGTAGTTGTTGATATAGTTCTAGCAGGTTTTTTTTGCTGATAGTATAGTTCTTGTTCATGGAATTTCAGTGTAGTAATCTGTACAAAAGCATGTTGTAATTCTCATAGTTGGTGCTTGAATCCACTATAAAATTTAGCTTTTTTTATGCTAGGGGATGTTAGCATACCCCAGGAGTGGAAGATTTCTATGTTTATTTGTCAAAGCTCTATCAGGATGCCACTTATTCTTTTCTTATTTTTTTTCTTGCTTGAACCAGGATGCTTTGCCCAGATTGCTCTTCACACTGTCAGAGTGCAAATGGCCGAAGCTTCAGCTTGCATCTTCATGATGCCGATGAAACCTTTGTGGTAAAGTTTTTGCCATATATTTTTCTCCTATTCACCCCTTAGTGTTATAATCCTTCTTTGTTTGTTTGATTTCTTTTCTTATTTCTTGAATGAAGGTGATTTGTCTACTCTGTCCATTTTTTGTTTGTCTTTTTTCTGTAACGTATTAAGCATGTTCCTTCAATTACATAGGGGTACAAAAATCTTGAAAAACGGCAAACCAGTGTTCTATTTTGTGCTTAAATAAGTTCTTAAAAATACTTTCTCGATTTTTTGGGACTAAGTGATTAGAAAAATGTATTAAGGTTTTTGTGTATATATTTTTTTGTCCCTCAGTTGTAAGTCAACACTGGTAACAAGGTTTTTCTTGTAGTTGTATAGTCGCCCTGTTGCAAGTCAAGACTCGAATCACAACTAGGGGGCTGTTTTGTAATTTTTGTTTTTTTGCCCCAGTTGCAAGTCGAGCCCTAACTCGCAACTTGGGGGGAGAGGGAGGGGGTGCCGTCTAGTTTCATGTCAATCCTCGACTGGCAACTAGGGGCTTCTTTATCTTTGTAGTTCTAGGTTGCCCCAGTTGTACTTTGTAGGTTTGCCCCAGTTGCATGTCGACCCCTAACTCGCAACTCAAAATTCCTAGTTGCAAGTCAAGCATAGACTCGCAACTGAGGGCTTCTTTTTCTTTTGTAGTCGTAGGTTGCCCCTAGTCGCAAGTTGACCCCGGACTCGCAACTCGAGGTCCCTAGTTGCAAGTCAACCCCTAGACTCGCAAGTGGGGGCTTCCTTTTCTTTTTGTAGTTGTAGGTTGCCCTAGTTGCAAGTCGACCATAACTCGCTACTCAGGAGGGAGGGGGGAAGGCTCTAGTTGCAAGTCAACCCTTGACTAGCAACTTGGACCTAGCTTTTTGTAGTTGTAGTTTGCCCCTAGTCGCAAGTTGATCTGGAACTCGCAACTCAAGGTCCTAGTCGCAAGTCAACACTCGGCACGCAACTCAAGGCCCTAGTTGCAAGTCAACACTCGGCTCGCAACTGGGGGCTTTCTTGTAACTGTAGGTTCACCCAGTTACAAGTCAACCCTTGACTCACAACTAGGGGTGTTTTGTTTATTCTTCTTGTTTCATGGTAGTTGCAATTAGACCCTCGACCTGCAACTAGGTGTTTCTGTCGGTCTAGTTGCAAGTCCACCCTGGACTCGCAACTCGGGGGTGTCGTTTTAATAGTTGCCCTAGTTACAAGTCCACCCTCGGCTTGCAACTCAAGGGGGTGTTGTCTTTTGTTTTTGTTTCATGGTAGTTGCAATTAGACCCTCGACCTGCAACTAGGGGTTTCTATCGGCCCAGTTGCAAGTCCACCCTCGATTCGCAACTCGGAGGGTGTTGTTTTGGTTTTCACCCAAGTTGCAAGGCCACGCCAACTTGCAACTCGAGGGATGTAGTTTTGTAATTGCCCCAATTGCAAGTCAATGATGTACTCGCAACTCGGGGATGTAGTTTTTTAGTTGCCCAAATTGCAAGCCCACCCTCAACTCGCAACTCGAGGGATGTTGTCTTTTGTTCTTGTTTCATGGTAGTTGCAATTAGACCCTTGACCTGCAAACCCTTGACCTGCAACTAGGGTTTTTTGTCGGCCCAGTTGCAAGTCCACCTTCGACTCGCAACTTGGAGGAGGGGTGTTGTTTGTATTCAACCCAGTTGCAAGTCAACCATGTACTCGCAACTCGGGGATGTAGTTTTCTAATTAGCCTAGTTGCAAGTCCGCTGCCGACTCGCAACTCGAGGGATGTAGTTTGTAATCACCTAGTTGCAAGTCCACCACCGACTCGCAACTCGAGGGATGTAGTTTTTAATCGCCTCAGTTGCAAGTCCACCCCCGACTCGCAACTCGGGGGGGGGGGGTGTTTTTTTGGTTTTCACTCCAGTTGCAAGTCCACCCCAACTTGCAACTCGAGGGATGTACTTTGTAATCGCCCTAGTTGCAAGTCAATAATATACTCGCAATTCGGGGATATAGTATTGTAGTTGCCCTAGTTGCAAGTCCACCCTCGACTCGCATCTCGGGGGTGTAATTTTGTAGTTCCCTAGTTGCAAGTCCACCCTTGACTCGCAACTCGAGGGTGTAGTTTTGTTGTTGCAGGTCCACCCTCGACTCGCAACTCGAGGGTGTAGTTTTGTTGTTGCAAGTCCACCCTCGACTCGCAACTCGAGGGTGTTGTCTTTTTTTTCATGTTTCATGGTAGTTGCAATTAGGCCCTCAACCTGCAACTAGGGGTTTCTGTCGGCCCAGTTGCAAGTCCACCCTCGACTAGCAACTCGGAGGGGGGTGTTTGTTTTCACCCCAGTTGCAAGTCCACCCCCGAGTTGCAACTCGAGGGATGTAGTTTGTACTCACCCCAGTTGCAAGTCAACCATGTACTCGCAACTAGGGGATGTAGTTTTGTAGTTGCCCTAGTTGGAAGTTCACCCTCTACTCGCAACTCGAGGGAATGTGGTTTTGTATTCACCCCAGTTGCAAGTCCACCTCCAACTCACAACTCGAGGGATGTAGTTTGTAATCGCCCCAGTTGAAAGTCAACCATGTGCTCGCAACTTGGGGATGTAGTTTTGTAGTTTCCCTAGTTGCAAGTCCACCCTGACTCGCAACTCGATGGATGTAGTTTGTAATCGCCCAAGTTGCAAGTCAACCATGTTCTAGCAACCCGGCGATGTAGTTTTCTAGTTGCACCTAGTTGCAAGTCCAGCCTCCACTCGCAACTCGAGGGGTGTTGTTTTCTATTGTTGTTTCATGGTAGTTACAGTTAGGCCCTCGACCTGCAACTAGGGGTTTTTGTCGGCCCAATTGCAAGTCCACCCCCGACTCGCTACTTGGGGGGGTGTTGTTTTGTTTTCAACCCTTGTTGCAAGTCCACCCCTGACTTTGCAACTCAAGGGATATAGTTTGTAATTGCAGTTGCAAGTAAACCATGTACTCGCAACTCGGGGATGTAGTTTTGTACTTGCCCTAGTTGCGAGTCCACCCTCGACTAACAACTCGGAGGGGGGGATGTTGTTTTTTGTTCTTGTTTCATAATAGTTGCAATTAGACCATCGACCTGCAACTAGGGGTTTCTGTCGACCCAGTTGCAAGTCCACCCTCGACTCGCAACTCGAGGGGATGTAGTTTGTATTGACCCCAGTTGCAAGTCCACCCCCGAGTCACAACTCGAGGAATGTAGTTTGTAATCGCCCTAGTTGCAAGTCAACCATGTGCTCGCAACTCGGGGATGCAGTTTTGTAGTTGTCCTAGTTGCAAGTCCACCATCGTCTTGCAATTGTCGCCCGATAGGTTTCCTTTTTCATTCCACTTGCAAGTGAACCCTCGACTTTGCAATTGGGTCTATTTTATTTGATGACACTTGCAAGCCGGCCCTCGACTTGCATCCGTGTTCTTTCTTTTATTCCACTTGTTAGTGAACCCTCAACTCGCAATTGTGCGCCCGTAGTTTTTATTTCATGCCACTTGCAAGCCGAACCTTCGACTTTGCAATCGGGTTCCTTGTTTTGGTGCCACTTGCAAGTCAACTCTTGACTTGCACTGGGGTCTTTTGTTTGACGCCACTTTTGCAAGCGGTGTTTTGCGTGTAGTTGTATCTACTAAAGATTGTTTTACCAATATACATGCAAGTCGGGTCTTTGATTGTTGCAATTGGGGTAGTAGAACTTTCTTCATAACTATAGGCAACCTGTATTTTTGCAATCTCGACAAGGTTTTTTTGCATACAATTGAGCTACAAGTTTTTTTTGCATACAATTGAGCTACAAGTTTTTTTGCAGGTTATCTGTTGACTCACAAATAGGTAGCCTTTTTCTGTACTGTTAGAATGTAGGTAACTCTAAAGGTTTCTTTTTATTGAAATGTCAAATATGATTTTTAACTTAACAACCTACCACTTTTTATGGTGCAGCTGCATGTTTTTTTTTCATTTACAGGGGTGTTTCTGCATGTTTTCCAAAAGAAGAGTACAGGATCTTTTTTTCCCTCCAAATATCCACCTATCGTTATTTGTGTGGCTCTGCTATGTTTTTCGCCTGCACCGTTTGAATCGGTGGGGGAGAGAGACAGAAGGGAGCAAAGAAGAGGGTGAGAAGCTCCAAGACGATGGCATGTGACGTCGCCGCCGCCGAGATCCGTGGCATCGGGAGCATCCCCGAAGACTTCACGTCCGCCGTTCCCACGGTGGTCGTCCAGCCCTGCGCGCCCGACGAGCACCGCGGCATCCGCATCTTCACCGAGCAGTCTGCGACCGACGAGCCTCCTGCTATGGGCGCCGCTCCCGAGCTCTGCGCCGGACGCTCCGGTCAAGGTAATAAGCTACCTTACGAGGCTCCTCTCCCCCCCCCCCCCTCGTTCGCCTACGTAGCTTAATTTTGCCTGTTGCCATTTCCTCAGCTGTGTTTACGAGGAGTCAGGAGCAAAAATTGTTTTGTTGTTGGATAGATCTCTGTTCACGTCATCTGTAGGAAACCACCCAGTTGTTTTGCAAGTTGGTTGTATAGGGGTGGGGTAGGGGATAGTCGAGGGGGAGCCATGGAGCTTCGGCTACAGGAGGTTGTTGCCTCAGCCAACAATGAATGGCAGGAGCCATATACATCGATTTTTGTTTTTGATGTTTTGTCTGGAGTCAGCAACGAACAAATTATACTCTGTGTTGAAGCTAGCTTCTACACTGATGAATTCAGCTTAGCTTCTGGTAGTTGTTTTTCATCTGCCCATTATTGTGCTGGGGGGAGGGGGTGGGAGGGGTGCTAGTTGATGACAATGAGGTTATGCAAGCTGTTTTGATTTGATCTGTAAGTTTTCAGACTTGAAACTGTAAATTAAGTTATTGTTCACATCTCCAGGGTATAAAAACAGAATTCAGAGTGTTTACAGAAATGCAAAATCCAACACTCTGAGTTCAGAGTGTTTTCCAGAGCATACCACACATTCTGAATCTGTTTGTTTTCAGAATGTGGGATTCAGGATGTTTAATTTTTCATTTTCGATCTGCAAGTTTAGATTGTGGGATTCAGAATGTTAGCACACATCTTTTAGTTGGATTCAGAATGTGGGGGATTTCCAGGATGTTTATTTTTCAGAGAGATCATACATTTTTGATTATGTAAGTTCAGTGATTGAGATTGTTGGATTTAGGCTTTTTTTTTTCATTTTTCGGTCTCTATGTTCAGTGATTAACATGTGTATTTGTGTCGTGCATGAGAGGGCGATGTGTCCTCAAGGTTTTTGTTTCCCAGTAGTAGTGTAGCTTTTAGTAGAGCGACACATTCTCAAACTTTTTGATAACTAATTTCAGTGAGACAAAAGCAAGGTTTTTCTATATTTAATGGTTAATGTTTTCTCCCTGCCCCAGAGAATTGTCTAAATGTGCAAAATGCGTATGAAAAATGCCTGAATATGCATATAGCCTCAAGTTGACTGAACAAAGCAAAGTATCAAAAATGTCTATAAGAATGTTTATAATGTACACAATAGCTTTTCGACGTAGACTCGATGGTTTTTGCAAGTTGTCCTTTCATGTTTTTTTCAATGTACACAATAGCTTTTCGACGTAGACTCAGTGGTTTTTCCTGTGCTTATGTTTGGTTTATGATTTTCATTTTCCCCTATCACTGCAAAAGATTTACCTTTTTTGGTGGTGCTCATGTTTTTCACGCAAATGTTTGTGTCTTTTTTTAAACAGAAGCTTGCAAGCAAAGATACAAATTCTGACCAGTTGGAGTTGAACAACAATAATCAACGACATGACTCAGGAAATGACAGTATGACTGACCAGTAGGAGCAAACATCTCATGGCATTTGTTCATAAGCTATGCAAACTATAGTTGATCATCAGACGGCAAATGTTTGTGTCTTTTTTTAAACAGAAGCTTGCAAGCAAAGATACAAATTCTGACCAGTTGGAGTTGAACAACAATAATCAACGACATGACTCAGGAAATGACAGTATGACTGACCAGTAGGAGCAAACATCTCATGGCATTTGTTCATAAGCTATGCAAACTATAGTTGATCATCAGACGGCATGTTCTAAACTACAGGAAGCTACTTTTTTTCCTTTTTGTGTTTGTTCTCCTTTTTGTTGTATTTTATTTTTCTCTTTTTTAATTTTCATAAGTTGAATTCTCTGACAGAAACTTCATTTATTTGTACAGTTGGAAAAAAAACAAGAGTGGAAGCACGAAAGGAGTGTTTTGAAAGAGCAAATGAACAAGGCACTTGTTGACAAACAAGTCTACTTTAATTGTTATTTTTCTACTAATAAGGCCCAGGTCTGCGTACACATGTGTCCCTTTTCGTCTCAAACAAATAAGAACAAACAGACAAACAAAAAAGCCTAACAAAAACAAGGGCAGGTGGCGGAGGTTGTTGGGCTGGAAGGGCTGCCCAGACAACAAACAAACTGGTTGACTTGGGGGTGATCAGGGAGCAATCAGGCGTATTGTTTGTCAGGAGTGGGGACAGATTAGAGGATGATGTCAGCTTATTATCTCACATCTAGATGTGACATAGATAGACCCTTTGGAAATTGGAAACGTACGCCGATTACTAGGTTAGGTTTACGCTGCAGGTGCAGGGCATGCATTGTCTTACAGATTCTCTTGAGCTTGTCCTTGAGGTCGGCGTGGTGCTCGCTGTTGGTGACGCGGAAGTACTAGTCGGCGTAGTCGTTCTGGAGCATGCAGCTCGCCGGGTTCGCTGTGCCGATTGCAAGCACGGCCGCCGGGCCGTCCGAGCGCTGCGCGTGATGGATCTGCTGGACTGTTGCCATGGACATACGTACGTCGATCGCTAAACGCGGAGTACTACGGCTAGTTAGCTGTCTCGTTGGCTTTCTAGACTTGCTTATTGTTTATTGAAGGATCCATCACAGGTCTTATATAAGACAACAGGCAGTGATTATCAAGTTGCAACATTGAATTAATCAAATTGACCAACATGTGAAGCAACAAGAAGAAAAAAAGTTCCGGTCTTAATGGTTGCGAGACCGGTGGCCACCTTCTCTCCATTTGTGCAATCGCACCACAGAACTTCGTGAGGGAGTTGGAGATGGTGTACCATCAATGGGCTAGTGACTTCACATTGCGATCATAGATCACATGCAAGTCGTAGGGCGCGAAATGCTTTTGCTCGGGAATGAATCATGCATGTTTTGTCAAAAAGGTTGAACCCCCTTGTCTCATAACTACAAAGTCTGCATATACGACCTTTCAAGCATCGCGCAACAACTCATCCTTCATCATTGAGTACCCCGTCATAGTGCTTATTTTAGGAACAAGAAAAAGTTCAACAAAAAAACTCGATGGCATTTGTCTGAATACCTGTCGGGTGTACTGTCTGCTATGGACGGCGTCAGTATGGGGGTGAAGGGTACCTGGCTACGGACGAAGCCTAGGTGGACAGCGGTGTTGTCCAGGGCGGGCGG